>NW_026511040.1:132500-234371 GCF_027579735.1 Bombina bombina | reverse complement strand
AAATCTTATTATAACAACATATATATCTTATACCATTAACCATAAAAATCTTATTATAACAAAATATATATCTTATACCATTAACCATAAAAATCTCATTATAACAACATATATATCTTATACCATTAACCATAAAAATCTTATTATAACAACATATATATCTTATACCATTAACCATAAAAATCTTATTATAACAACATATATATCTTATACCATTAACCATAAAAATCTTATTATAACAACATATATATCTTATACCATTAACCATAAAAATCTTATTATAACAACATATATATCTTATACCATTAACCATAAAAATATCTTATTATAACAACATATATATCTTATACCATTAACCATAAAAATCTTATTATTACAACATATATATCTTATACCATTAACCATAAAAATCTTATTATAACAACATATATATCTTATACCATTAACCATAAAAATCTTATTATAACAACATATATATCTTATACCATTAACCATAAAAATCTTATTATAACAACATATATATCTTATACCATTAACTATAAAAATCTTATTATAACAACATATATATCTTATACCATTAACCATAAAAAAAATTAAAACAATTTAAAAAAAAATCTGGAGTGAATCGAACTCACGACCTTAAACTCTCATCTATTGTAGGGGTTGTGAGGCTATAATAGGTTTAATACTAGATGGAGAAGTAATGTAACCAACAATATTGTGCTAGATAAGAAATACAACTAAAGAAGCAACATTACAACATAACAGAGGTAAAATACCTTGAGACATTAGCAATGAAAATAACGTTACCACCTGGCATTCTGCCTGAAAGCTATCAGAAAAAGATGACATCAGTAACTGACTCCTCACCCTGAGCCGCCTGTGTATAAATAGGGAGAATGAAGAGCAGGATTTAGAAAGGATCAGATACAGCAACGGTGAGTATTATACACATACACACACACACACACACACACACACACATATAAATAAATATATATATATATGTAAATACACAAATAGATAGATAGATAGATAGATATAATACGCACATACAGCACCCCAACTACACACATACAATAATATGCAGAGTATTGCATATTTGCACACATCTTCAAAAATATGCAGAACATTACATATGTTTACACACACATGTACAAAAATATGCAGAGCATTGCATATATACACACATCTATAAGAATATGCAGAGCATTGCATATATACACACATGTACAAGAGTATGCAGAGCATTACATATATACACACATGTACAAGAGTATGCAGAGCATTGCATATATACACACATGTACAAGAGTATGCATAGCATTGTATATATACACACATGTACAAGAGTATGCAGAGCATTGCATATATACACACATGTACAAGAGTATGCATAGCATTGCATATATACACACATGTACAAGAGTATACAGAGCATTACATATATACACACATGTACAAGAGTATGCAGAGCATTGCATATATACACACATGTACAAAAGTATGCATAGCATTGCATATATACACACATGTACAAGAGTATACAGAGCATTACATATATACACACATGTACAAGAGTATACATAGCATTACATATATACACACATGTACAAGAGTATGCATAGCATTGCATATATACACACATGTACAAGAGTATGCATAGCATTACATATATACACACATGTACAAGAGTACACATAGCATTACATATATACACACATGTACAAGAGTATACAGAGCATTACATATATACACACATGTACAAGAATATGCAGAGAATTACCTATATACACAAATGTACAAGAATATGCAGAGAATTACATATATACACACATGTACAAGAGTATACAGAGCATTACATATATACACACATGTACAAGAGTATACATAGCATTGCATATATACATACATGTACAAGAGTATGCATAGCATTACATATATGCACACATGTACAAGAGTATGCAGAGCATTACATATATACACACATGTACAAGAGTATACATAGCATTGCATATATACACACATGTACAAGAGTATGCATAGCATTACATATATACACACATGTACAAGAGTATATATATATAGCATTACATATATACACACAAGTCCAAGAGTATACAGAGCATTACATATATACACACATGTACAAGAATATGCAGAGAATTACATATATACACACATGTACAAGAGTATCTAGAGCATTACATATATACACACATGTACAAGAATATGCAGATTATTACATATATACACACATGTACAAGAGTATGCATAGCATTACATATATACACACATGTACAAGAGTATGCATAGCATTGCATATATACACACATGTACAAGAGTATGCATAGTATTGCATATATACACACATGTACAAGAGTATGCATAGCATTGAATATATGCATACATGAACTAGAATATGCTTAGCATTACATATATACACACATGTACAAGAGTATGCAGAGCATTACATATATACACACATGTACAAGAGTATGCAGAGCATTACATATATACACACATGTACAAGAATATGAAGAGCATTACATATATACACACATGTACAAGAGTATGCAGAGCATTGCATATATACACACATGTACAAGAGTATGCGGAGCATTACATATACACACATGTACAAGAGTATGCAGAGCATTGCATATATACACACATGTACAAGAGTATGCATAGCATTACATATATACACACATGTACAAGAGTATGCAGAGCATTACATATATACACACATGTACAAGAGAATGCAGAGCATTACATATATACACACATGTACAAGAGTATGCATAGCATTGTATATATACACACATGTACAAGAGTATGCATAGCATTACATATATACACACATGTACAAGAGTATACATAGCATTACATATATACACACATGTACAAAAGTATGCATAGCATTGCATATATACACACACATGTACAAGAGTATGCATAGCATTACATATATACACACATGTACAAGAGTATACATAGCATTACATATATACACACATGTACAAGAGTATGCATAGCATTACATATATACACACATGTACAAGAGAATACAGAGCATTACATATATACACACATGTACAAGAGTATGCATAGCATTACATATATACACACATGTGCAAGAGTATACAGAGCATTGCATATATACACACATGTACAAGAGTATGCATAACATTACATATATACACACATGTACAAGAGTATGCAGAGCATTGCATATATACACACATGTACAAGAGTATGCATAGCATTACATATATACACACATGTACAAGAGTATGCATAGCATTACATATATACACACATGTACAAGAATATGCATAGCATTACATATATACACACATGCACAAGAATATGCAGAGCATTACATATATACACACATGTACAAGAGTATGCAGAGCATTATATATATAAACACATGTACAAGAGTAGGCATAGCATTACATATATACACACATGTATAAGAGTATGCAGAGCATTGCATATATACACACATGTACAAGAATATGCCGAGCATTACATATATACACACATGTACAAGAGTATGCAGAGCATTATATATATATACACACATGTACAAGAGTAGGCATAGCATTACACATATACACACATGTACAAGAGTATGCAGAGCATTGCATATATACACACATGTACAAGAGTATGCATAGCATTACATATATACACACATGTACAAGAATATGCAGAGCATTGCATATATACACACATGTACAAGAGTATGCATAGCATTACATATATACACACATGTACAAGAGTATGCAGAGCAGTGCATATATACACGCATGTACAAGAATATGCATAGCATTACATATATACACACATGTACAAGAGTATGCATAGCATTACATATATACACACATGTACAAGAGTATGCAGAGCATTATATATATACACACATGTACAAGAGTAGGCATAGCATTACATATATACACACATGTACAAGAGAATGCAGAGCATTGCATATATACACACATGTACAAGAATATGCCGAGCATTACATATATACACATGTACAAGAGTATGCAGAGCATTATATATATACACACATGTACAAGAGTAGGCATAGCATTACATATATACACACATGTACAAGAGTATGCAGAGCATTGCATATATACACACATGTACAAGAGTATGCATAGCATTACATATATACACACATGTACAAGAGTATGCATAGTATTGCATATATACACACATGTACAAGAGTATGCATAGCATTACATAAATACACACATGTACAAGAGTATGCAGAGCATTGCATATATACACACATGTACAAGAGTATACAGAGCATTACATATATACACACATGTACAAGAGTATACAGAGCATTACATATATACACACATATACAAGAATATGCAGATAATTACATATATTCACACATGTACAAGAGTATGCAGAGCATTACATATATACACACATGTACAAGAAAATGCAGAGAATTACATATATAAACACATGTACAAGAATATGCAGAGCATTACATATATACACACATGTACACTAATATGTAGAGAATTACATATATACACACATGTACAAGAGTATGCAGAGCATTACATATATACACACATGTACAAGAGTATGCATAGCATTACATATATACACACATGTGCAAGAGTATGCATAGCATTGCATATATACACACATGTACAAGAGTATGCATAGCATTGCATATATACAGACATGTACAAGAGTATGCATAGCATTGTATATATGCATACATGAACTAGAATATGCTTAGCATTACATATATACACACATGTACAAGAGTATGCAGAGCATTACATATATACACACATGTACACGAGTATGCAGAGCATTACATATATACACACATGTACAAGAATATGCAGAGCATTACATATATACACACATGTAAAAGAGTATGCAGAGCATTGCATATATACACACACATGTACAAGAGTATGCGGAGCATTACATATACACACATGTACAAGAGTATGCAGAGCATTGCATATATACATACATGTACAAAAGTATGCAGAGCATTACATATATAAACACATGTACAAGAGTATGCATAGCATTGCATATATACACACATGTACAAGAGTATGCAGAGCATTACATATATACACACATGTACAAGAGTATGCAGAGCATTACATATATACACACATGTACAAGAGTATGCATAGCATTGCATATATACACACATGTACAAGAGTATGCATAGTATTACATATATACACACATGTACAAGAGTATGCATAGCATTGCATATATACACACATGTACAAGAATATGCATAGCATTACATATATACACACATGTACAAAAGTATACATAGCATTACATATATATACACATGAACAAGAGTATGCAGAGCATTGCATATATATATACACATGTACAAGAGTATACATAGCATTACATATATACACACATGTACAAGAGTATGCAGGGCATTACATATATACACACATGTACAAGAGTATGCATAGCATTACATATATACACACATGTACAAGAGATTGCAGAGCATTGCATATATACACACATGTACAAGAGTATGCAGAGCATTACATATATACACACATGTACAAGAGTATGCAGAGCATTACATATATACACACATGTACAAGAGTATGCATAGCATTGCATATATACACACATGTACAAGAGTATGCATAGTATTACATATATACACACATGTACAAGAGTATGCATAGCATTGCATATATACACACATGTACAAGAATATGCATAGCATTACATATATACACACATGTACAAAAGTATACATAGCATTACATATATATACACATGAACAAGAGTATGCAGAGCATTGCATATATATATATACACATGTACAAGAGTATACATAGCATTACATATATACACACATGTACAAGAATATGCAGAGCATTGCATATATACACACATGTACAAGAGTATACAGAGCATTACATATATATACACATGTACAAGAGTATGCATAGCATTACATGTATACACACATGTACAAGCATATGCAGAGCATTGCATATATACACACATGTACAAGAGTATGCAGAGCATTGCATATATACACACATGTACAAGAAAATGCAGAGCATTGCATATATACACACATGTACAAGAGTATACATAGCATTACATATATACACACATGTACAAGAGTATGCAGAGCATTACATATATACACACATGTACAAGAGTATGCAGAGCATTGCATATATACACACATGTACAAGAGTATGCATAGCATTACATATATACACACATGTACAAGAGTATGCATAGCTTTACATATATACACACGTGTACAAGAGTATGCAGAGCATTACATATATACACATATGTACAAGAGTATGCAGGGCATTACATATATACACACATGTACAAGAGTATGCATAGCATTACATATATACACACATGTACAAGAGAATGCAGAGCATTGCATATATACACACATGTACAAGAGTATGCAGAGCATTACATATATACACACATGTACAAGAATATGCAGAGCATTACATATATACACACATGTACAAGAGTATGCATAGTATTGCATATATACACACATGTACAAGAGTATGCATAGCATTACATATATACACACATGTACAAGAGTATATAGAGCATTGTTTATATACACATACATGTACAAGATTATACATAGCATTACATATATACACACATGTACAAGAGTATGCAGAGCATTGTATATATACACATACATGTACAAGATTATACATAGCATTACATATATACACACATGTACAAGAGTATGCAGGGCATTACATATATACACACATGTACAAGTGTATGCATAGCATTACATATATACACACATGTACAAGAGTATGCAGAGCATTACATATATACAGACATGTACAAGAATATGCAGAGCATTACATATATACACACATGTACAAGAATATGCAGAGCAATTCATATATACACACATGTACAAGAGTATGCAGAGCATTACATATATACACACATGTACAAGAATATGCAGAGCATTACATATATACACACATGTGCAAGAAAATGCATAGTATTGCATATATACACACATGTACAAGAGTATGCATAGCATTGCATATATACACACATGTACAAGTGTATGCCGAGCATTACATATATACATACATGTACAAGAATATGCATAGCATTACATATATGCACACATGTACAAGAGTATACAGAGCATTACATATATACACACATGTACAAGAATATGCATAGCATTACATATATACACACATGTACAAGAGTATGCAGAGCATTACATATATACACACATGTACAAGAATATGCATAGCATTACATATATACACACATGTACAAGAATATGCATAGCATTACATATATACACACATCTACAAGAGTATGCAGAGCATTGCATATATATATATATATATATATATATATATACATATATATATATATACACACACATGTACAAGAGTATGCATAGCATTACATATATACACACATGTACAAGAGTATGCAGAGCATTACATATATACACACATGTACAAGAATATGCAGAGCATTACATATATACACACATGTACAAGAATATGCAGAGCAATACATATATACACACATGTACAAGAGTATGCAGAGCATTACATATATACACACATGTACAAGAATATGCAGAGCATTACATATATACACACATGTACAAGAGTATGCATAGTATTGCATATATACACACATATACAAGAGTATGCATAGCATTGCATATATAAACACATGTACAAGTGTATGCAGAGCATTACATATATACATACATGTACAAGAATATGCATAGCATTACATATATACACACATGTACAAGAGTATGCAGAGCATTACATATATACACACATGTACAAGAATATGCATAGCATTACATATATACACACATGTACAAGAGTATGCAGAGCATTACATATATACACACATGTACAAGAATATGCATAGCATTACATATATACACACATGTACAAGAATATGCATAGCATTACATATATACACACATGTACAAGAGTATGCAGAGCATTGCATATATACACACATGTACAAGAGTATGCAGAGCATTGCATATATACACACATGTACAAGAGTATGCATAGCATTACATATATACACACATGTACAAGAGTATGCAGAGCATTACATATATACACACATGTACAAGAGTATGCATAGCATTACATATATACACACATGTACAAGAGTATGCAGAGCATTACATATATACACACATGTACAAGAATATGCAGAGCATTACATATATACACACATGTACAAGAGTATGCATAGTATTGCATATATACACACATATACAAGAGTATGCATAGCATTGCATATATACACACATGTACAAGTGTATGCAGAGCATTACATATATACATACATGTACAAGAATATGCATAGCATTACATATATACACACATGTACAAGAGTATGCAGAGCATTAAATATATACACACATGTACAAGAATATGCATAGCATTACATATATACACACATGTACAAGAGTATGCAGAGCATTACATATATACATACATGTACAAGAATATGCATAGCATTACATATATACACACATGTACAAGAATATGCATAGCATTACATATATACACACATGTACAAGAGTATGCAGAGCATTGCATATATACACACATGTACAAGAGTATGCATAGCATTACATATATACACACATGTACAAGAGTATGCAGAGCATTACATATATACACACATGTACAAGAGTATGCATAGCATTACATATATACACACATGTACAAGAGTATGCAGAGCATTACATATATACACACATGTACAAGATTATGCAGAGCATTACATATATACACACATGTACAAGAATATGCAGAGCATTACATATATACACACATGTACAAGAATATGCAGAGCAATTCATATATACACACATGTACAAGAGTATGCAGAGCATTACATATATACACACATGTACAAGAATATGCAGAGCATTACATATATACACACATGTACAAGAGTATGCATAGCATTACATATATACACACATGTACAAGAGTATGCAGAGCATTACATATATACACACATGTACAAGATTATGCAGAGCATTACATATATACAGGTGGCCCTCGTTTTACAACGGTTCAATTTACACCGTTTCAGAATAACAACCTTTTTTTCCAGTCATGTGACTGCTATTGAAAAGCATTGAGAAGCAGTGCATTTATTAAAATAGCCTGTAGGTGGAGCTGTCCGCTTGTGTTGCAGCAAAGCCAAGCAAGCTGAAATTAATCCGTTTAACCAGACCTGAGCTATTGAGCAGATTTCAAAGGAACAAGATCTTCCTGTCTATAAATCAGTCCGATTGGAATGCATAGAAAGAACTGTTTGCAGAAAAATGCAAGTGAAGTCTGTGTTGTGTGATTATTTTATTAGGTTTATAATGCTGTTTAGCAAATGTTTTTGTTCATTTAACTTAGTTGAATTATATATTCTGTGTTGTGTGATTATTTTATTAGGCTTATAATGCTGTTTAGCAAATGTTTTTGTTCATTTAACTTAGTTTAATTATATATTCTGTGTTGTGTGATTATTTTATTAGGTTTATAATGCTGTTTAGCATTTAAAGTCTTCATTTCAAAGCTTTAAAAATAATGTATTAGGTGTTACTCATGACAATTTTGAGAGGGGCCTGGAACCTATCTCCCTCACTTCCCGTTGACTTACATTATAAACTGGGTTTCAATTTACAATGGTTTCGATTTACAACCATTCCTTCTGGAACCTAACCCCGGCGTAAACTGAGGGCTACCTGTACACACATGTACAAGAATATGCAGAGCATTACATATATACACACATGTACAAGAATATGCAGAGCAACTCATATATACACACATGTACAAGAGTATGCAGAGCATTACATATATACACACATGTACAAGAATATGCAGAGCATTACATATATACACACATGTACAAGAGTATGCATTGTATTGCATATATACACACATATACAAGAGTATGCATAGCATTGCATATATACACACATGTACAAGTGTATGCAGAGCATTACATATATACATACATGTACAAGAATATGCATAGCATTACATATATACACACATGTACAAGAGTATGCAGAGCATTACATATATACACACATGTACAAGAATATGCATAGCATTACATATATACACACATGTACAAGAGTATGCATAGCATTACATATATACACACATGTACAAGAGAATGCAGAGCATTACATATATACACACATGTACAAGAATATGCATAGCATTACATATATACACACATGTACAAGAATATGCATAGCATTACATATATACACACATCTACAAGAGTATGCAGAGCATTGCATATATACACACATGTACAAGAGTATGCATAGCATTGCATATATACACACATGTACAAGAGTATGCATAGCATTACATATATACACACATGTACAAGAGTATGCAGAGCATTACATATATACACACATGTACAAGAGTATGCATAGCATTACATATATACACACATGTACAAGAGTATGCAGAGCATTACATATATACACACATGTACAAGAATATGCAGAGCATTACATATATACACACATGTACAAGAGTATGCATAGTATTGCATATATACACACATATACAAGAGTATGCATAGCATTGCATATATACACACATGTACAAGTGTATGCAGAGCATTACATATATACATACATGTACAAGAATATGCATAGCATTACATATATACACACATGTACAAGAGTATGCAGAGCATTACATATATACACACATGTACAAGAATATGCATAGCATTACATATATACACACATGTACAAGAGTATGCAGAACATTACATATATACACACATGTACAAGAATATGCATAGCATTACATATATACACACATGTACAAGAATATGCATAGCATTACATATATACACACATTTACAAGAGTATGCAGAGCATTGCATATATACACACATGTACAAGAGTATGCATAGCATTACATATATACACACATGTACAAGAGTATGCAGAGCATTACATATATACACACATGTACAAGAGTATGCATAGCATTACATATATACACACATGTACAAGAGTATGCAGAGCATTACATATATACACACATGTATAAGATTATGCAGAGCATTACATATATACACACATGTACATGATTATACATAGCATTACATATATACACACATGTACAAGAATATGCATAGCATTACATATATACACACATGTACAAGATTATGAATAGCATTACATATATACACACATGTACAAGAGTATGCAGAGCATTACATATATACAATGGTACAGGATATATAGGAGCGCCAAGGGCTTAGATATACTACAGGAATGAAACAATCCCTATTAAACTCTCTTAGAGTTAGTATGATCCTAAGTAATGGTTCAATAACTCGTATAACTCACTTAAATGTTATACAAATGTATTTATTTGAGCTCATAAGATCTTATGAGCTCAAATAAATACATTTGTATAACATTTAAGTGAGATATAAGAGTTATTGAACCATTACTTAGGATCATACTAACTCTAAGAGAGTTTAATAGGGATTGTTTCATTCCTGTAGTATATCTAAGCCCTTGGCGCTCCTATATATCCTGTACCATTGTTCCAAAATTAGACCTATTAGGGGGTCTTCCTTATAGTGAGCAGATATCGGTCCAGAGCGCTGGTTACTTTTTCATACAAGTCATTACATATATACACACGTGTACAAGATTATACATAGCATTACATATATACACACATGTACAAGAATATGCATAGTAATACATATATACACACATGTACAAGATTATGCATAGCATTACATATATACACACGTACAAGAATATGCATAGCATTACATATATACAGACATGTACAAGAATATGCAGAGCATTACATATATACACACATGTACAAGAGTATGCAGAGCATTACATATATACACACATGTACAAGAATATACATAGCATTACATATATACACACATGTACAAGAGTATGCATAGAATTACATATATACACACATGTACAAGAGTATGCATAGCATTACATATATACACACATGTACAAGAATATACATAGCATTACATATATACACACATGTACAAGAATACACATAGCATTACATATATATATATATATATATATATATATATATATATATATATATACATGTTCAAGAATATACATAGCATTACATATATACACACATGTACAACAGTATGCATAGCATTACATATATATACACATGTACAAGAATATGCATAGCATTACATATATACACACATGTACAAGAATATAGATAGCATTACATATATACACACATGTACAAGAATATAGATAGCATTACATATATACACACATGTACAAGAGTATGCATAGCATTACATATATACACACATGTACAAGAGTATGCATAGCATTACATATATACACACATGTACAAGAGTATGCATAGCATTACATATATACACACATGTACAAGAGTATGCATAGCATTACATATATACACACATGTACAAGAGTATGCAGAGCATTACATATATACACACATGTACAAGAATATGCATAGCATTACATATATACACACATTTACAAGAGTATGCATAGCATTACATATATACACACATGTAAAAGAGTATGCATAGCATTACATATATACGCGCATGTACAAAAATATGCAGAGCATTACATATATACACACATGTACAAGAGTATGCATAGCATTGCATATATACACACATGTACAAGAGTATACATAGCATTGCATATATACACATGTACAAGAGTATACATAGCATTGCATATATACACACATGTACAAGAGTATGCATAGCATTGCATATATACACACATGTACAAGAGTATGCATAGCATTACATATATACACACATGTACAAGAATATGCAGAGAATTACATATATACACACATGTACATGAGTATGCAGAGCATTACATATATACACACATGTACAATAGTATGCAGAGCATTACATATATACACACATGTACAAGAGTATGCAGAGCATTACATATATACACACATGTACAAGAGTATGTAGAGCATTACATATATACACACATGTACAAGAGTATACAAAGCATTACATATATACACACATGTACAAGAATATGCATAGCATTGCATATATACACACATGTACAAGAGTATGCAGAGCATTGCATATATACACACATGTACAAGATTATGCAGAGCATTGCATATATACACACGTACATGAATATGCAGAGCATTGCATATATACACACATACAAGAATATGTAGGGCATTGCATATATAAATATAAATATATATATATATATATATACTTATAAATATCTATATATACACATGTACAAGAATATGCAGAGTATTGTATATATACACACATCTGAAGAATATTGAATACCTACCACACAGGTACGGAAATTTGCAGAGCATTGCATTCCTACTACACACATGTAAAAGAATATGCAGAACATTGCATATATACAAACGTACAAGAATATGCATAGCATTACATATATACACACATCTGTAGAACATTGAATACCTACCACACGTAAAATATGCAGAGAATTGCATTCCTACTACAAACATGTAGATGAATATAAATAGTATGAATCCCTACTACACACATGTACTGGAATGTACATAGTATGCATCCCTGCTATGCACGTGTACAGGAATATACATAGTATGAATCACTACTACACACATGTACAGGAATATACATAATATGCATCGCTACTACACACATGTAGAGGAATATACATAGTATGCATACCTACTACACACATGTAGAGGAATATACATAGTATGCATTCCTCCTACACACATGTACAGGAATATACATAGTATGCATCGCTACTACACACATGTAGAGGAATATACATAGTATGCATCCCTACTACACACATGTACAGGAAAATACATAGTTTGCATCCCTACTATACACATGTACAGGAATGTACATAGTATGCATCTCTACTACACACATGCACAGGAATATACATAGTATGCATCTCTACTACACACATGCACAGGAATATACATAGTATGAATCTTTACTACACACATGTACAGGAACATTTATAATATGCATCCCTGCTACACACATGCACAGGAATATACACAGTATGCATCCCTACTACACACACAAACAGAAATATACATAGTATGCATCCCTACTACACACACGAACAGGAATATACATAGTATGCATCCCTACTACACTCATGTACAGGAATATACATAGTATGCATCCCTACTACACACATGTACAGGAATATACATACTATGCATCCCTACTACACACATGTACAGGAATATACATACTATGCATCCCTACTACACACATGTAAAGGAATATACACAGTATGCATCTCTACTACACACATGTACAGGAATATACATAGTATTCATCGCTACTACACACATGTATAGGAATATATATATTATGCATCCCTACTACACACATGTACTGGAATATACATAGTATGCTTTCCTACTACACGCATGTACAGAAATATACACAGTATGCATCCCTACTACACAAATGTACAGGTATAAACATAGTATGCATCCCTACTACACACATGTACTGGAATATACATTGTATGCATCCCTACTACACATATATACAGGAATATACATAGTATGCATCCCTACTACACACATGTACATGAATATACATAGTATGCTTTCTTACTACACACATGTACAAAAATATACATAGTATGCATCCCTACTACACACATGTACAGGAATATACATAGTATGCATCCCTACTACACACATGTACAGGAATATACATAGTATGCATCCCTACTACACACGTACTGGAATATACATAGTATGCATCCCTACTACACACATGTACAGGAATATACATAGTATGCATCCCTACTACACGTACAGGAATATACATAGTATGCATCCCTACTACACACATGTACATGAATATACATAGTATGCATCTCTACTACACACATGTACAGGAATATACATAGTATGCATCCCTACTACACACATGTACAGGAATATACACAGTATTCATCTCTACTACACACATGTACAGTAATATACATAGTATGCATCCCTACTGCACACATGTACAGGAATATACATAGTATGCATCCCTACTACACACATGTACAGGAATATACATAGTATGCATCCCTACTACACACATGTACAGGAATATACATAGTATGCATCCTTACTACACACATGTACAGTAATATACATAGTATGCATCCCTACTACACTAAAGTGGCCAAATTTTTAAAATGAAATCCGAGTACATTTTTTTTTAAAACCCCCTACAATAAATTATATTTTGTCCTTACAATCATCACTTGCAAAACTAACCAGGCAGGTCAAATCCCGCTTATGTTTTTAATCCCTGCTTTGTTCCCTACCTAGTAAAATTTAGAAAGTCAGGGGCAGCTAGATTACGAGTTGTGCGTTATGAGTGAAAAAGCATCGTTATGGCTCTTTTTCACTACCGCTGCTATTACGAGTCTTGTAGGTATAGCTGTACCGCATACCTTTTAGGCCGTCACGCAACGTCAGTACCACACTTTTAAAAAAGTCCTTTTACAATGGGACTTCCATAGCGCCGGTATTATGAGTTTTGCCTGGGAGGCCAAAAAGTGAGCGGTACAGCCTATACCAACAAGATTCGTACAGCCATCTAAAGTCAGTAGTTATGAGTTTTACGTTACAAAGCTGTAGCATAAAACTCATAACTAAAGTGTTAAAAAGTACACTAACACCCATAAACTACCTATTAACCCCTAAACCGAGACCCCCCCGCATCGCAAAAACACTAAAATAAAATGATTAACCCCTAATCTGCCGCTCTGGACATCGCTGCCACTTAAAAAATGAATTAACCCCTATTCCGCCGCTCCCCAACATCGCCGCCACTAGAATAAAATTATTAACCCCTAAACCACTGTCCTCCCTCATAGAAAACACTATTTAAATATAATTAACCCCTAATCTGCCGTCCTCCCACTCCGCCGCTATAATAAACCTATTAACCCCTAAACCTAACCCTAACACCCCCTTACTTAAATATAATTAAAATAAATCTAAATAAAACTTACTATTAATAACCAAATAATTCCTATTTATAACTAAATACTTACCTATAAAATAAACCCTAAGCTAGCTACAATATAACTAATAGTTACATTGTAGCTATCTTATGTTTTATTTTATTTCACAGCTAAGTTTGTTTTTATTTTAACTAGGTAGATTAGTTAGTAAATAGTTATTAACTATTTACTAACTACCTAGTTAAAATAAATACAAATGTACCTGTAAAATAAAACCTAACCTGCCTCACACTAACACCTAACATTACAATAAAATTAAATAAATTAAAAAATACATTTATCTAAATTACAAAAAATAATAAACACTAAATTACACCAAATAAAAAAAGAAATTATCAAAAATAAAACAAATTACTCCTAATCTAATAGCCCTATCAAAATAACCCCCCAAAAATAAAAAAAAAACCTAGCCTAAACTAAACTGCCAATAGCCCTTAAAAGGGCCTTTTGCGGAGGATTGCCCCAAAGAAATCAGCTCTTTTACCTGTAAAAAAAATACAAACAACCCCCCAACAGTAAAACCACCAGCCACACAACCAACCACCAAATAAAATCCTATCTAAATAAACCTAAGCTCCCCATTGCCCTGAAAAGGGCATATGTATGGGCATTGCCCTTAAAAGGGCATTTAGCTCTTTTACATTGCCCAAAACCCTAAGCTTAAAGTAAAACCAACCCAATAAACCCTTAAAAAAAATTACACTAACCTGCGACGATCCACTTACAGTTTTTGAAAACCGGACATCCATCCTCATCCAGGCGGCAAAGTCCTCATCCAAGCGGGCAGAAGTCCTCGTCGAAGCCGGCAGAAGTCTTCGAACTATTAGTTATATTGTAGCTAGCTTAGGGTTTATTTTACAGGTAAGTATTTATTTTTAAATAGGAATTATTTAGTTATTAATTAGAGGTTTTATTTAGAATTATTTTAATTATGCTAAAGATAGAGTTACGTTAGGGTTAGGGTGTTGGCGATATTGGGGGTGGCAGATTAGGGGTTAATAAGTGTAATGTAGGTATCGGCGATGTCGGGGGCGGCAGATTAGGGGTGTTTAGACTCGGGGTTTATGTTAGGGTGTTAGGTTTAAACATACATTTTCTTTCCCCATAGACATCAATGGGGCTGCGTTACGGAGCTTTACGCTCCGCGATTGCAGGTGTTAGGCTTTTTTTAGCTGGCTCTCACCATTGATGTCTATGGGGAAATCGTGCACGAGCACGTCAAAACACTGCTTGTATTTGGGTGCGGTATGGAGCTCAACGGAACCATATCGCCCGCACAAGCCGTATTTTTGCAAACCTGTAATAGCAGTGCTATTAAAGGTGAGCGGTGAAAATAACTTGCAAGTTATTAGCGAGCCAGCAATAACGCAAAACTCGTAATCTGTCTGTATGTTCATAGGAAAAATGCTCCTATGAACATTGTTTTTTTGCATTTGTAAAAGTTTTAACCTTATATACAGTATATATTACCTACCTACCACCTTATATACAGTATATATTACCTACCTACCACCTTATATACAGTATATATTACCTACCACCTTATATACAGTATATATTACCTACCACCTTATATACAGTATATATTACCTACCTACCACCTTATATACAGTATATATTACCTACCTACCACCTTATATACAGTATATACCTACCTACCACCTTATATACAGTATATACTACCTACCTACCACCTTGTATACAGTATATATTACCTACCTACCACCTTATATTATATACAGTATATACCTACCTACCACCTTATATACAGTATATATTACCTACCTACCACCTTATATACAGTATATATTACCTACCTACCACCTTATATACAGTATATACCTACCTACCACCTTATATACAGTATATATTACCTACCTACCACCTTATATACAGTATATATTACCTACCTACCACCTTATATACAGTATATATTACCTACCTACCTACCTACCACCTTATATACAGTATATATTACCTACCTACCACCTTATATACAGTATATATTACCTACCTACCACCTTATATATACATTTTATTTTATCCTAACGTACATATTCATTTGTGTTTTGTTTTAAAAAATGCATCATATCTGTATTTTATTTGTAACCACAATATGTATTGTGCATTTAGAGCATTTAATTGATTTATATTCAGTTTTGATTCCATTGTACAGCTGACAGTTGAGGTTGACGCTCCTTTACTTTTTTCCCTCTATGTACAAGAATATGCAGAGCATTGCACCCCTATAGCACATTTACAAGAAAATGCAGAGCATTGCACCCCTATAGCACATTTACAAGAATATGCAGAGCATTGCACCCCTATAGCACATTTACAAGAATATGAAGGGCATTGCACCCCTATAGCACCTTTACAGGAATATGCAGAGCATTGCACCCCTATCGCACATTTACAAAAATATGCAGAGCATTGCACCCCATAGCACATTTACAAGCATATGCAGAGCATTGCACCCCTATAACACATTTACAAGAATATGCAGAGCATTGCACCCCTATAGCACATTTACAAGAATATACAGAGCATTGCACCCCTATAGCTCATTTACAAGAATATGCAGAGCATTGCACCCCTATAGCACCTTTACAGGAATATGCAGAACATTGCACCCCTATAGCACATTTACAAGAATATGCAGAGCATTGCACCCCTATAGCACATTTACAAAAATATGCAGAGCATTGCACCCCTATAGCACATTTACAAGAATATGCAGAGCATTGCACCCCTATAGCACATTTACAAGAATATGCAGAGCATTGCACTCCTATAGCACATTTACAAAAATATGCAGAGCATTGCACCCCTATAGCACATTTACAAGAATATGCAGAGCATTGCAACCCTATAGCACATTTACAAGAATATGCAGAGCATTGCACCCCTATAGCACATTTACAAGAATATGCAGAGCATTGCACCCCTATAGCACATTTACAAGAATATGCAGAGCATTGCACCCCTATAGCACATTTACAAGAATATGCAGAGCACTGCACCCCTATAGCACATTTACAAGAATATGCAGAACATTGCACCCCTATAGCACATTTACAAGAATATGCAGAGCATTGCACCCCTATAGCACACTTACAAGAATATGCAGAGCATTGCCTATACACACACATCTGAAGCGCATTGACTAGACTGTCCCTTTAAGAATATATTCTATTAAACCATCAGCACACGCTATCACAAGTCTGTCTAGCATGTGTAAAATCCAATCGGCTAAATTACGAGTTTTGTCGGTAAAAACTTGCGGAGCTAACGATCCTTTTTTTTCCAGTGCTCACTTTAAACAACGCTGGTATTACAAGTTTTCTGAATGGCTGCGTTAGCCTCAGAAATGTGAGCGTTGAGCAAATTTAGCGCCACTTCTACCTGTAATACCATCGTTGCTTATGGTAGCGGTAAGCTGGAAAAACGTGCCCATAGGATACAATGGGGCTGAGCTGGCTGGAAAAAAAACTAACACCTGCAAAAAAGCAGCGTTCAGCTCTTAACGCAGCCCCATTGTTTCCTATGGGGAATACTTTTTATGTCTACACCTAACACCCTAACATGAACCCAGAGTCTAAACACCCCTAACCTTACACTTATTAACCCCTAATCTGCCCCCCCGACATCGCAGACACCTGCATAATATTATTAACCCCTAATCTGCTGCTCTGTAAACCGCCGCTACCTACATTATACTTATGAACCCCTAATCTGCTGCCCCCAACATCGCCGACACCTACATTATATTTATTAACCCCTAATCTGCCCCACCCAACGTCGCCGCCACCTAACTACAACATTGCCGCTACCTTACCTACACTTATTAACCCCTAATCTGCCGACCGGACCTCGCCGCTACTCTAATAAAGTTATTAACCCCTAAAGCTAAGTCTAACCCTAACCCTAACACCCCCCTAAGTTAAATATAATTTTAATCTAACGAAATAAATTAAATATTATTAACTAAAGTATTCCTATTTAAAGCTAAATACTTACCTGTAAAATAAACCCTAATATAGCTACAATATAACAAATAATTATATTGTAGCTATTTTAGGGTTTATTTTTATGTTACAGGCAACTTTTTATTTAGTTTAACTAGGTACAATAGCTATTAAATAGTTATTAACCATTTAATAGCTACCTAGTTAAAATAAGTACAAAATTACCTGTAAAATAAATCCTAACCTAAGTTACAATTAAACCTAACACTACACTATCAATAAATAAATTAAATAAATTAACTACAAGTACCTACAATTAAATACAATTAAATAAACTAAACTAAATTACAAAAAAAAACAAACACTAAATTACAAAAAATAAAAAAAGATTACAAGAATATTAGGCTAATTACACATACTCTAAGCCCCCTAATAAAATAAAAAGCCCCCCAAAATAATAAAGGTCCCTACCCTATTCTAAATTAAAAAGTAAGCAGCTCTTTTACCAGCCCTTTAAAGGGCTTTTTGCGGGGCATGCCCCAAAGTAATCTGCTCTTTTGCCTGTAAAAACAAACACAATACCACCCCCCCAACATTACAAACCACCACCCACATACCCCTACTCTAACCCAAACCCCCCTTAAATAAACCTAACACTACCCCCCTGAAGATCTCCCTACCTTGAGTCGTGTTCACCCAGCCGGGCACCGATGGACCAAAAGAGGACATCCGGAGCAGCAGAAGTCTTCATCCTATCCGGGCAGAAGAGGACATCCGGACCGGCAGACATCTTCATCCAAGCGGCATCTTCTATCTTCATCCATCCGGAGTGGAGCGGAGCCATCTTCTTCAAGCCGACGCGGATCCATCCTTCTTCACCGATGCCTACTCACCGAATGAAGATTCCTTTAAATGAAGTCATCCAACATGGCGTCCCTCGAATTCCGATTGGCTGATAGGATTCTATCAGCCAATCGTAATTAATGTAGGAAAAATCTGATTGGCTGATTGAATCAGCCAATCAGATTCAAGTTCAATCTGATTGGCTGATCCAATCAGCCAATCAGATTGATCTCGCATTCTATTGGTTGATCGGAAAAGCCAATCAGATTTTTCCTACCTTAATTCCGATTGGCTGATAAAATCCTATCAGCCAATCAGAATTCGAGGGACGCCGTCTTGTATGACGTCATTTAAAGGAACCTTCATTCGGCGAGTAGGCGTCGGTGAATAAGGATGGATCCGCGTCGGCTGGAAGAAGATGGCTCCGCTCCGGATGGATGAAGATAGAAGATGCCGCTTGGATGAAGATGTCTGCCGGTCCGGATGTCCTCTTCTGCCCGGATAGGATGAAGACTTCTGCCGCTCCGGATGTCCTCTTTTGGTCCATCGGTGCCCGGCTGGGTGAACACGACTCAAGGTAGGGAGATCTTCAGGGGGGTAGTGTTAGTTTTATTTAAGGGGGGATTGGGTTAGAGTAGGGGTATGTGGGTGGTGGGTTGTAATGTTGGGTATGGTATTGTGTTTTTTTTTACAGGCAAAAAAGCTGATTACTTTGGGGCATTCCCCGCAAAAAGCCCTTTTAAGGGCTGGTAAAAGAGCTGGTTACTTTTTAATTTAGAATAGGGTAGGGACCTTTATTATTTTGGGGGGCTTTTTTATTTTATTAGGGGGCTTAGAGTATGTGTAATTAGCCTAATATTCTTGTAATCTTTTTTTATTTTTTGTAATTTAGTGTTTGTTTGTTTTTGTAATTTAGTTTAGTTTATTTAATTCTATTTAATTGTAGGTACTTGTAGTTAATTTATTTAATTTATTTATTGATAGTGTAGTGTTAGGTTTAATTGTAACTTAGGTTAGGATTTATTTTACAGGTAATTTTGTATTTATTTTAACTAGGTAGCTATTAAATAGTTAATAACTATTTAATAGCTATTGTACCTAGTTAAAATAAATACAAAGTTGCCTGTAAAATAAAAATAAACCCTAAAATAGCTACAATATAATTATTTGTTATATTGTAGCTATATTAGGGTTTATTTTACAGGTAAGTATTTAGCTTTAAATAGGAATACTTTAGTTAATAATATTTAATTTATTTCGTTAGATTAAAATTATATTTAATTTAGGGGTGTGTTAGGGTTAGGGTTAGACTTAGCTTTAGGGGTTAATAACTTTATTAGAGTAGCGGCGAGGTCCGGTCGGCAGATTAGGGGTTAATAAGTGTAGGTAGGTAGCGGCGACGTTGGGGGGGGGGCAGATTAGGGGTTAATAAATATTATGTAGGTGTCGGCGATGTTAGGGGCCGCAGATTAGGGGTTCATAAGGATAATGTAGGTGGCGACGGTGTGCGGTCGGCAGATTAGGGGTTAAAAATTTTTATTATAGTGGCGGCGATCTGGGGGGACCTCGGTTTAGGGGTACATAGGTAGTTTATGGGTGTTAGTGTACTTTAGAGAACAGTAGTTAATAGCTTTATAAACCGGCGTTAGCCCAGAAAACTCTTAACTACTGACTTTTTTCTGCAGCTGGAGTCTTGTCGGTAGAGGGTCTACTGCTAACTTCAGCCAAGACTCTAAATACCGTGTTAGGAAGATCCCATTAAAAAGATATGATACGCAATTGGCGTAAGGAGATCTGCGGTATGGAAAAGTCGCGACTTGAAATTGAGCGTTAGACCTTTACCTACACGACTCTAAATACCAGCGGGCGGCCAAAAGCAGCGTTAGGAGCCCTTAACGCTGCTTTTGACGGCGACCGTAGAACTCTAAATCTAGGCGTAAATAAATTAACTATAATTATCTAAAATAAAATACAATTAAATAAACTAAACTATATTACAATAAAAAAAACACTAAATTACAAAAAATAAAAAAATATTACAAGAAGTGTATTCTAATTACACCTAATCTAAGCCCCCTAATAAAATAAAAAAGCCCCCAAAATAATAAAATGCCCTATCCTAAACTAAATTACAAAGTAATCAGCTCTTTTACCAGCCCTTAAAAGGGCTTTTTGTGGGGCATTGCCCCAAAGTAATCAGCTCTTTTACCTGTAAAAAAATACAATACCCCTCCCAACATTACAACCCACCACCCACACAACCCTACTCTAAAACCCACCCGATCCCCCCTTAAAAAAACCTAACACTACCCCATTGAAGATCACTCTACCTTGAGCCGTCTTCAGCCAGCCGGGCACCGATGGGGTAGAAGAGGACATCCGGACCGGCACAAGTCTTCATCCGATCTGGCCAGAAGTCTTCATCCAATCGGGGCAGAAGAGGTCCTCCATCCAGCAGAAGTCTTCATCCAAGCGGCATCTTCTATCTTCATCCATCCGGCGTGGAGCGGGTCCATCTTCAAGACATCCGACGCGGAGCATCCTCACCTACAGCTCTCTCCAGAAGGGTGCCTAGTCAACCTTCAAATGTAAATGTAGATTATGGGGTTTAAGGAGTGAGCGCCAAAGGCAGGTGATAATAAGATCAAACCACTGATATAGAAAGTATAAAATATGGAATATTAAAATATATTTAATACATATCTATAATAATCAAATAACAAATGATTTATAAACATGGATCCATGTGTACATGAGTTTAAAAACAATAATATTATTAAAAACAATAGATGCAATAAAAGTACAAATATGACATAGGTGATGCAAAAATGTGAAAATCTAGATATATCGTATTGGTATGCAAACCAGATATACTTCTAAAAACGTTCAGAGGTCAGTGACCAACTACAAAACAGTCCCGTGTGAAAAATCTGACACAACTATGTGTGTAAATAAATGAATGAATCAATATCCTGGGTCAGTGGATGTTTTAGAAGTACTGTGGAAAAAATAATAATAATCCTATTGATTGTGAAATGCCAAAAAATAAAAAAATTGTGAAGAATCCCAATATAAAATATAAAGTTCCAAATAAAAAAATACAAATAAAAATCCAAAAAATAAGCTAAGTAGTGGCGACGTTGGGGGCGGGAGATTAGGGGTTAATAATTGTAGGTAGGTGGCGGCAATGTTAGAGACGGCAGATTAGGGGTTATTTATTATAGTGTTTGCGAGGCGGGAGTGCGGCGGTTTAGGGGTTAATACATTTATTATAGTGGCGGCGATGTCCGGTTGGCAGATTAGGGGTTAATAAGTGTAAGTAGGTGGCGGCGACGTTGGGGGGCAGCAGATTAGGGGTTCAAAGGTATAATGTAGGTGGCGGCAATGTCCGGTAGGCAGATTAGGGGTTCAATAATTTTATTATAGTGTTTGTGATGTGGGGGGGCCTCGGTTTAGGGGTTAATAGGTAGTTTATGGGTGTTAGTGTAATTTGTAGCACTGTAGTTAAGAGCTTTATGTTCCAGCGTTAGCCCATAAAACTCTTAACTACTGACTTTTATATGCGGTAGGAGTCTTGGAGGTAGAGGCTGTACCGCTCACTTCTTCCACGACTTGTAATACCAGCATTAGGAAAATCCCATTAAAAAGATAGGATACGCAATTGACGTAAGGGGATTTGCGGTATGGAAAAGTCGCGGAAAAAAAGTGAGCGGTACACCTGTACCTGCCAGACTCGTAATACCAGCGGGCGTTAAAAAGCAGCATTAGGACCCCTTAACGCTGCTTTTTAAAGCTAACGCAGAACTCGTAATCTAGGCGAATGGGTTTCCACACGGCAAACTGCAAATCATTTTATATTTATCTTACAAATGAGATAACTAACATTGCATCGAAATAGCATGCACCAGACCTCCCAACTGTCTCTATTTGAGAGGGACAGACCCTAATTCTGAGCTCTTGTTTGCTGTGAGACAGCCAAATGTCCCTATTTGCAGAATTTCCCTTAGGACCACCCAGACATGGCCACCAACTGCCAAGACACATTCACCAAATTTCCAGACACGCCCACAACCCTAACCACCATAACCCCACCCCTCCCAAAACAGCAATGGGCTCCCCTCAACCTCCTTAATTCCTAATACCCAGCCAAAAATATTGTGCAAGTTGCTTATGTGAAACATTTATGGTGCTGAAATAGCACTTTGAATCTTAAACTTAATCAGACATTGATAATGGTTTCTATTTGACCAATTTTTGTATTATTTCCCAGGTGTCAGTCTGTTCCCGTCTGAAGTATTCACAATGATCGGTCATATCGCTCTCCTGCTTACTCTCTGTGTTGTTACACAATGTAAGTGAAACATCCAAACATATTTATATTTAGCATGATAAATGTTACTTAAATCACAAGTGATAATTTAATTCAAGTAAAAAAATATCTGTTTAACATTAAAGTGACGTAATCATGTATTTATAGATGCATTGTATATCTCAGAAATTAAAGGGATATGAAACCTAATTTTTTCTTTTATGATTCAGATAGAACATTAAATCTTAAAGTTTTACAAACGCTCGGATTTACCATCACTAAAAATCAAGTGGAGTTTCTGGGGCATATTTATCAAAGTGCGAGTGGACATGATACGATGTAGCGTATCACGTCTGCTGCACATCAATAAATGCTGACAGCATACAGTGTCAGCATTTATCATTGCACCAGCAGTTCACCAAAACTGCTTGTGCAATACTGCCCCCTGCAGATTTGCAGCTAATCGGCCGCTAGCTGGGGGTGTCAATCAACCCGATCATATTCGATTGGGTTGATTTCTGTCTGCCGCCTCAGAGCAGGCGGAGCTTGATAATTCAAGTGGACGTTCAGTGATCGACCATTTAAAAAAAGGTGCAAAATTCACCCTCTCTGTGCCGATGAACACAGCTAAACAATGACATTTGCACCTCTAAACCAATAGCCATGTCCGCATACAGAAACCTGTCAGTTGACACGCACAGCTATTGGTTCAGAGGTGCAAATGTCAACTTATTGAAGGAGACCGATGTGCCATGGGCCGCTGGAGCCGCCAAGTTTAGCTGTGTGCATCGGCACAGAAAGGGTGAGTTTAGCACCCTTTTTTAATTGGTTGATCACTGAACCTCCACTTGATTTTTAGTGATAGTAAATCCGAGCGTTTGTAAAATACTTGGATTTAGCATTACTTTAAGCAACCTTCTAATTTACTCCTATTATTAATTTTTTTGTTTACTTTGTATCTTTATTTGAAAATCAGGAATGCAAGTTAAATGTAGCCACCAATCAGCTAGAGCTACCCAATGTGCTGAACCAGAAATGGGCTGGCTCCAAAGCTTACAGGAATTCTTATTTCCTAATTTTAAACACAATTTTTATGGTCCAATATTGAGCATTATATCACCTTCCAAAAACAAAACATATGATTGTATATCTATATTGTTTAATTACATAGGGGACAATAGAATTGATGCCCTACCTCTTGCTGTTACCCCATATGCCTATGGTTCTGTCAGGGGATCTCTGTTGCTATGGTGATTATCTGATAGCTAGACATGTGCAATTCGTTTCGGATCGATTCGGAAATTCGGAAGATTCAGCAAATTCGGAGATTTGGATCGATCCGAATTTCCGAATTAAGATACTGCCGAATTTACCGAATAAATCCGAATTAGTTTGGATTTATTCGGTAAATTCGGATGGCCATGGATTATACTAGTATTGTACAGTATATTAGGTTATATCACTCTGCTATGGGTTACACCTAATATACAGTACATAATACTAGTCTAATACACAGCACACATACCGAAATTCCGAATTTCCGAACCGAATCGAACCGAATCCAACCGAATTTTTTCGAATCTGAATAAATCCGAAACGAATCCAAAACGAATTCATTTGAAGTTTTCCGAATTCAAATCCATCCGAAACTAAATTCAAAAAACTCTGAATCGATCCGAACCGAACCGAAACAAATTTTTCGATCATGCACATATCTACTGATAGCCACCTAAGCATGTGACCTCCTTTGAAAGAGGGGCTTCTCCTCTTTAACAAGAGAGTTCACTTGCCTCATTGTAGTGCTTATTTTGGAGTGTTAGGGTCCATTTTAAATCTAGGAGCACCATAAATTATAATAGTCACCAATAGATATTTCTAATGTGGTGTCCCCTGTCTTTTTTATGTGGGAATTGAGGCTCTAAAAGAGTCGCCTCACCCTCATCATGTGCTGCACAGGTGCTTAGTTATGACATATGATCACCTGTAAATTGGGGTGCTAACCCTCATTTAAAAGAGGGGAATTTGTTGTTTCACTTGACGGCCTCCCAACTATCTAATTATATCAGAGGGAAGATAAGGGTTGCCTGCTAAAGTAAATGACCTGGTTTCTAGTGGGGCTTGTGACCTTCATATGTTCAATCTAGTCCCTGTACATCAGACATCCTCAAAGTTTGCCCTCCAGAGGTTTTGGAACTACATTCCCCATGCTGCTCAGCCAGCATATCAGCTGGCTGAGCATCATGGGAAATGTAGTCTGCTGTTAGTGGTCCTTTGTCTCTATGATGTCATAAATTAAGCATGTGGTGATGTCACAAGGAGTTATAACCTCAGTCGGCATTGGAGAAGGAGACTGAAGATTAATTTCCCCAGGATCTGCAGTGGAAAGGTGATCCCTCAGGAGGATGATACACCTTCCACCTCATTGTGAGCTTTGTGTCAAGGAAGAAAGCATGTCCTTCTCCACACTTAAAGGGGCAATGTACTGAAAACTTTTCTCCCCTTTAATGTGTGTTCAATTATCCATTTACCTGCTGAATTGTATACATTTAAAAAAAAAAAAAAAAAAAAAAAACACATTGCTCCTTTATCTTTATTTCGGCATTTGAAATAGTTGATTTTGCTTGTGTATCCCTAACTATACTGAGAATATCAATACTTCATCATTGTCTATAGAATAGCTATGTAAACAAGAGACTGCCAATTATAGCCCCAGTGGGGGTTAGGAAATAAAATAAATAAAATGTATGTTTTCAATTGTTTTCTTTAAGTATTGGGTTTTGGTATACAGATGAAGAAAAGATAAGGAAGCATTTGTGTGTATAGAAAGAGATAGCATAAGGGTATCATGGGTTGTGGTGTCAAAGAACAAAAACTGTAATTTCATATACATAAATAAACCCAAAGGAGTGATTTGTCATAATTTGTCATACTCTGATGCTATATAAAAAAATCATTAGAAACACATTAAGACGAAATCTGTTTTACAGTTTACTGTCCCTTTAAACAGTTAAAAACATTTAACATACATTTTGTTAGTAAAATTCAAATTGTTTTGCATTCCAGGAAAAAAACTCTTTGAATATGTTTGTCTTAATTACTCTGCTATGGACAATTAAAACATTTATTTTGAACACAGACCTTTTGTAATGCAGTGCTTTATTTAAAAACAATACTTCAATACCCTTTAAAGGACTATTAAATACAGTACAGTTACATAATGAAACAGTGCATAATAAAAAGACAATACAATAGCATTTAGGGGTCCATTTATCAAGCTCCAAATGGAGCTTGAAGGGCTGTGTTTCTGGCGAGCCTTCAGACTCGCCAGAAACACCAATTATGAAGCAGCGGTCTAAAGATCTTGCTAATGTATATTGTGTGTTATAGAGATACCTAGGTATCATCTGTAGCACTACATGACAGGTAATAATGATGTTATCTAGTGATCTTGCTAATGTATAATATTATGTTATAGAGATACCTAGGTAGTATCTGTAGCACTACATGACAGGTAATAGTGCTGTTATCTAGTGCTCTTGCTAATGTATACTATTGTGTGTTATAGAGATACCTAGGTAGTATCTGTAGCACTACATGACAGGTAATAGTGGTGTTATCTAGTGCTCTTGCTAATGTGTAATATTGTGTTATAGAGATACCTAGGTAGTATCTGTAGCACTACATGACAGGTAATAGTGCTGTTATCTAGTGCTCTTGCTAATGTATAATATTATGTGTTATAGAGATACCTAGGTAGTATCTGTAGCACTACATGACAGGTAATAGTGCTGTTATCTAGTGCTCTTGCTAATGTATAATATTATGTGTTATAGAGATACCTAGGTAGCATCTGTAGCACTACATGACAGGTAATAGTGCTGCTTTCTAGTGTTCTTGCTAATGTATAATATTGTGTGTTATAGAGATACCTAGGTAGTATCTGTAGCACTACATGACAGGTAATAGTGTTGTTATCTAGTGCTCTTGCTAATGTATAATATTGTGTGTTATAGAGATACCTAGGTAGTATCTGTAGCACTACATGACAGGTAGTAATAGTGCTGTTATCTAGTGTTCTTGCTAATGTATAATATTGTGTGTTATAGAGATACCTAGGTAGCATCTGTAGCACTACATGACAGGTAATAGTGCTGTTATCTAGTGCTCTTGCTAATGTATAATATTGTGTGTTATAGAGATACCTAGGTAGTATCTGTAGCACTACATGACAGGTAATAGTGCTGTTATCTAGTGCTCTTGTTAATGTATAATATTGTGTTAAAGAGATGCCTAGGTAGTATCTGTAGCACTACATGACAGGTAATAGTGCTGTTATCTAGTGCTCTTGCTAATGTATAATATTATGTGTTATAGAGATACCTAGGTAGTATCTGTAGCACTACATGACAGGTAATAGTGCTGTTATCTAGTGCTCTTGCTAATGTATAATATTGTGTGTTATAGAGATACCTAGGTAGTATCTGTAGCACTACATGACAGGTAATAGTGATGTTATCTAGTGCTCTTGCTAATGTATAATATTATGTGTTATAGAGATACCTAGGTAGTATCTGTATCACTACATGGCAAGTAATAGTGCTGTTATCTAGTGGTCTTGCTAATGTATAATATTATGTGTTATAAAGATACCTAGGTAGTATCTGTAGCACTACATGACAGGTAATAGTGCTGTTATCTAGTGCTCTTGCTATTGTATAATATTGTGTGTTATAGAGATACCTAGGTAGTATCTGTAGCACTACATGACAGGTAATAGTGCTGTTATCTAGTGCTCTTGCTAATGTATAATATTGTGTGTTATAGAGATACCTAGGTAGTATCTGTAGCACTACATGACAGGTAATAGTGCTGTTATCTAGTGCTCTTCTAATGTATAATATTGTGTGTTATAGAGATACCTAGGTAGTATCTGTAGCACTACATGACAGGTAATAGTGCTGTTATCTAGTGCTCTTGCTAATGTATAATATTATGTGTTATAGAGATACCTAGGTAGCATCTGTAGCACTACATGACAGGTAATAGTGCTGTTATCTAGTGCTCTTGCTAATGTATAATATTGTGTGTTATAGGGATACCTAGGTACCATCTGTAGCACTACATGACAGGTAATAGTGCTGTTATCTAGTGCTCTTGCTAATGTCAGTCCTGTAACAAGGGGGTCTGTAGGGCAGAGGCCAGCAGCGCTCTGTCCTGATGCCAGCTCTTCTGCTGGGGTGAGGGGTTTGCAGGCCAGCCCTGTAACAAGGGGGTCTGTAGGGCAGAGGCCAGCAGCGCTCTGTCCTAATGCCAGCTCTTCTACTGGGGGCATTGGGGCATAGTCCTGCCCGGTGGCAAAGGGAACGTGGGGGTCAGTGGGGGTTAACATCTCCACTGTTAACCCTGGGCCCAAGTTAGGAGTTAGCTGGAGAATGGAGACTGGGCTCCCAATCCACTGCATCTCACTCTGCTGATGGGGGACAGGAGCAACTGTCTCTGCCCCCTGTGCTGTAAGTGCAGAGATCACGGTCCCATCTGCACAGTTGTGGGGCTTACTGTCTCCCCCTGGTGCGTTAAGCTGCCGCTGGGGAGAGGGGGTTACAAGCTCCTCTCCCATACATACTTCCAGCCGCTGGGGAATGGAGTCTGGGCTCCCAATTCCCTGCATATTCCTCTGCTGCTGGGGGACAGGACCAACTGTCTCTGCCCCCTGTAACTCAGCCTGCCGCTGGGGAATGGAGTCTGGGCTCCCAATTCCCTGCAATTCACTCTGCTGCTGGGGGACAGGAGCAACTGTCTCTGCCCCCTGTGCTGTAAGTGCAGAGACCACGGTCCCATCTGCACGGTTGTGGTGCTTACTGTCTCCCCCTGGTGCGTTAAGCTGCCGCTGGGGAGAGGGGGTAACAAGCTCCTCTCCCATACATACTTCCAGCCGCTGGGGAATGGAGTCTGGGCTCACAATTCCCTGCATATTCCTCTGCTGCTGGGGGACAGGACCAACTGTCTCTGCCCCCTGTAACTCAGCCTGCCGCTGGGGAATGGAGTCTGGGCTCCCAATTCCCTGCATATTCCTCTGCTGCTGGGGGACAGGACCAACTGTCTCTGCCCCCTGTAACTCATTTTCTCGCTGGAGAGCAGGTGTCCATACCCCCAAACTCCACAGTTGGCGCTCAAAGGCTCGTGCCGCTTCGTTCTCAGTAGCCAATTTTCGGATGATTCGACTGACTACCTCCTGCGCAGGGTCTGGACCATATCGGACTAGCCGCCTCTTTACCTCTGGAACGAAATCAGCGCCCTCATAGCGACGGATCAGGTTGAGGTGCTCTTCACAGGGCTCTGACCAGTGTCTTGTCAGCTCCATGCTGCTGTAGGTAGGGACGCTGCGCAGTGGCTAGCGTTGCCCTCAATAACTCTCCTACGATACCAGTGCTGTTGGGGTGCTGCTCCTTGCGCTAGGACGCCATCCCACCACTGCCGCCAAATGTTACGGTTGCCTCCAGGCTGGCTGGAAGTTGGACCGTAGAAAAGGATGCTCCTAGCGCTCACCAAAGAATCATCAGCACCGTAGTCAGCAATCCCTGTAGTGATATAAGCTGTATCCTACAAACATGAGTCAAAGCTGCAAGTTAGAGGGTCAAAATAGGTCTGATGTGCTGGAGCACACAGCCTGCTTTTTATTGAGGTTACATGCAAACAGGACACTCTCAGGGGGAGGCATAAAATCCCCCATCACACATTTGATATTCGATAGAGAGACACTCCCTTTGACAGGCCACAACATTACTTCAGCAGATAACAAGTTACACACAATAAAACAATGCAGTCCACCTTATCACTAGCAGTCTGATTAGACAATGGTAAGGTTTATCACTAAACCTAATTAGAGCTGATCCCAGCAAACTTGTATTTAGAATTAAACAAAATTAACTCTTAATGGCACACAATGAAACTGAACCAAGTGGGAGAAAGCCAGGGACAAGTCATTTCACAGGTCTGGGGACATAGTCTTAAAGGGGCATTGTTCACCAAAGTCACAATATGTCCCCAGATGGTACTTAAAGGGCCATACACACCCAATAAAAGTTAATATACTCTCAGGGGCACAATCTTCCAGGGGCCATAGTCATGAGGAAGGAGGCTGGCAAATAGGCTTCTCCAAAATCCAGGGAAGCAGGGCAATTTTCCATTTAAAGGGACAGTTACAAATAGCAGTTTGTAACAATGTGTGTTATAGAGATACCTAGGTTGTATCTGTAGCACTACATGACAGGTAATAGTACTGTTATCTAGTGTTCTTGCTAATGTATAATATTGTGTCTTATAGAGATACCTAGGTAGCATCTGTAGCACTACATGACAGGTAATAGTGCTGTTATCTAGTGCTCTTGCTAATGTATAATATTGTGTGTTATAGAGATACCTAGGTAGTATCTGTAGCACTACATGACAGGTAATAGTGCTGTTATCTAGTGCTCTTGCTATTGTATAATATTGTGTGTTATAGAGATACCTAGGTAGTATCTGTAGCACTACATGACAGGTAATAGTGCTGTTATCTAGTGCTCTTGCTAATGTATACTATTGTGTGTTATAGAGATACCTAGGTAGTATCTGTAGCACTACATGACAGGTAATAGTGCTGTTATCTAGTGCTCTTGCTAATGTATAATATTATGTGTTATAGAGATACCTAGGTAGCATCTGTAGCACTACATGACAGGTAATAGTGCTGTTATCTAGTGCTCTTGCTAATGTATAATATTGTATGTTATAGAGATACCTAGGTAGCATCTGTAGCACTACATGACAGGTAATAGTGCTGTTATCTAGTGCTCTTGCTAATGTATAATATTATGTTATAGAGATACCTAGGTAGCATCTGTAGCACTACATGACAGGTAATAGTGCTGTTATCTAGTGCTCTTGCTAATGTATAATATTGTGTTTTAGAGATACCTAGGTAGTATCTGTAGCACTACATGACAGGTAATAGTGCTGTTATCTAGTGCTCTTGCTAATGTATAATATTGTGTGTTATAGAGATACCTAGGTAGTATATGTAGCACTACATGACAGGTAATAGTGCTGTTATCTAGTGCTCTTGCTAATGTATAATATTGTGTGTTATAGAGATACCTAGGTAGTATATGTAGCACTACATGACAGGTAATAGTGCTGTTATCTAGTGCTGTTGCTAATGTATAATATTATGTGTTGTAGAGTTACCTAGGTAGTATCTGTAGCACTGCATGACAGGAAATAGTGCTGCCCTCTAGTGCTCTTGCTAAAGTATAATATTATGTGTTATAGAAATACCTAGGTAGTATATGTAGCACTACATGACAGGAAATAGTGTTATTATCTAGTGCTCTTGCTAATGTGTAATATTGTGTTATAGAGATACCTAGGTAGTATCTGTAGCACTACATGACAGGCAATAGTGCTGTTATCTAGTGCTCTTGCCAATGTGTAATATTGTGTGTTATAGAGATACCTAGGTAGTATCTGTAGCACTACATGACAGGTAATAGTGTTGTTATCAAGTGCTCTTGCTAATGTATAATATTGTGTTATAGAGATACCTAGGTAGCATCTGTAGCACTACATGACAGGTAATAGTGCTGTTATCTAGTGCTCTTGCTAATGTATAATATTGTGTGTTATAGAGATACCTAGGTATTATCTGTAGCACTACATGACAGGTAATAGTGCTGTTATCTAGTGCTCTCGCTAATGTATAATATTGTGTTATAGACATACCTAGGTAGCATCTGTAGCACTACATGACAGGTAGTAAGAGTGCTGTTATCTAGTGCTCTTGCTAATGTATAATATTGTGTGTTATAGAGATACCTAGGTAGAATCTCTAGCACTACATGGCAGGTAATAGTGCTGGTATCTAGTGCTCTTGCTAATGTATAATATTGTGTGTTATAGAGATACCTAGGTAGTATCTGTAGCACTACATGACAGGTAATAGTGCTGTTATCTAGTGCTCTTGCTAATGTATAATATTGTGTGTTATAGAGATACCTAGGTAGTATCTGTAGCACTACATGACAGGTAATAGTGCTGTTATCTAGTGCTCTTGCTAATGTATAATATTATGTTATAGAGAAACCTAGGTAGCATCTGTAGCACTACATGACATGTAATAGTGCTGTTATCTAGTGCTCTTGCTAATGTATAATATTATGTTATAGAGATACCTAGGTAGCATCTGTAGCACTACATGACAGGTAATAGTGATGTTATCTAGTGCTCTTGCTAATGTATAATATTATGTGTTATAGAGATACCTAGGTAGTATCTGTATCACTACATGGCAAGTAATAGTGCTGTTATCTAGTGGTCTTGCTAATGTATAATATTATGTGTTATAAAGATACCTAGGTAGTATCTGTAGCACTACATGACAGGTAATAGTGCTGTTATCTAGTGCTCTTGCTATTGTATAATATTGTGTTTTAGAGATACCTAGGTAGTATCTGTAGCACTACATGACAGGTAATAGTGCTGTTATCTAGTGCTCTTGCTAATGTATAATATTGTGTGTTATAGAGATACCTAGGTAGTATATGTAGCACTACATGACAGGTAATAGTGCTGTTATCTAGTGCTCTTGCTAATGTATAATATGGTGTGTTATAGAGATACCTAGGTAGTATATGTAGCACTACATGACAGGTAATAGTGCTGTTATCTAGTGCTGTTGCTAATGTATAATATTGTGTGTTATAGAGATACCTAGGTAGTATCTGTAGCACTGCATGACAGGAAATAGTGCTGCCCTCTAGTGCTCTTGCTAAAGTATAATATTATGTGTTATAGAAATACCTAGGTAGTATATGTAGCACTACATGACAGGAAATAGTGTTATTATCTAGTGCTCTTGCTAATGTATAATATTGTGTTATAGAGATACCTAGGTAGTATCTGTAGCACTACATGACAGGCAATAGTGCTGTTATCTAGTGCTCTTGCCAATGTGTAATATTGTGTGTTATAGAGATACCTAGGTAGTATCTGTAGCACTACATGACAGGTAATAGTGTTGTTATCAAGTGCTCTTGCTAATGTATAATATTGTGTTATAGAGATACCTAGGTAGCATCTGTAGCACTACATGGCAAGTAATAGTGCTGTTATCTAGTGCTCTTGCTAATGTATAATACTGTGTGTTATAGAGATACCTAGGTAGCATCTGTAGCACTACATGACAGGTAATAGTTCTGTTATCTAGTGCTCTTGCTAATGTATAATATTATGTGTTATAGAGATACCTAGGTAGTATCTGTAGCACTACATGACAGGTAATAGTGCTGTTATCTAGTGCTCTTGCTAATGTATAATATTGTGTTTTAGAGATACCTAGGTAGTATCTGTAGCACTACATGCCAGGTAATAGTGCTGTTATCTAGTGCTCTTGCTAATGTATAATATTGTGTGTTATAGAGATACCTAGGTAGTATCTGTAGCACTACATGACAGGTAATAGTGCTGTTATCTAGTGCTCTTGCTAATGCATAATATTGTGTGTTATAGAGATACCTAGGTAGTATCTGTAGCACTGCATGACAGGAAATAGTGCTGCCCTCTAGTGCTCTTGCTAAAGTATAATATTGTGTTATAGAGATACCTAGGTAGTATCTGTAGCACTACATGACAGGAAATAGTGTTATTATCTAGTGCTCTTGCTAATGTATAATATTGTGTTATAGAGATACCTAGGTAGCATCTGTAGCACTACATGACAGGCAATAGTGCTGTTATCTAGTGCTCTTGCCAATGTGTAATATTGTGTGTTATAGAGATACCTAGGTAGTATCTGTAGCACTACATGACAGGTAATAGTGTTGTTATCAAGTGCTCTTGCTAATGTATAATATTGTGTTATAGAGATACCTAGGTAGCATCTGTAGCACTACATGACAGGTAATAGTGCTGTTATCTAGTGCTCTTGCTAATGTATAATATTGTGTGTTATAGAGATACCTAGGTATTATCTGTAGCACTACATGACAGGTAATAGTGCTGTTATCTAGTGCTCTTGCTAATGTATAATATTGTGTTATAGACATACCTAGGTAGCATCTGTAGCACTACATGACAGGTAGTAAGAGTGCTGTTATCTAGTGCTCTTGCTAATGTATAATATTGTGTGTTATAGAGATACCTAGGTAGAATCTCTAGCACTACATAGCAGGTAATAGTGCTGGTATCTAGTGCTCTTGCTAATGTATAATATTGTGTGTTATAGAGATACCTAGGTAGTATCTGTAGCACTACATGACAGGTAATAGTGCTGTTATCTAGTGCTCTTGCTAATGTATAATATTGTGTGTTATAGAGATACCTAGGTAGTATCTGTAGCACTACATGACAGGCAATAGTGCTGTTATCTAGTGCTCTTGCTAATGTATAATATTGTGTTATAGAGATACCTAGGTAGTATCTGTATCACTACATGGCAAGTAATAGTGCTGTTATCTAGTGCTCTTGCTAATGTATAATACTGTGTGTTATAGAGATACCTAGGTAGCATCTGTAGCACTACATGACAGGTAATAGTTCTGTTATCTAGTGCTCTTGCTAATGTATAATATTATGTGTTATAGAGATACCTAGGTAGTATCTGTAGCACTACATGACAGGTAATAGTGCTGTTATCTAGTGCTCTTGCTAATGTATAATATTGTGTTTTAGAGATACCTAGGTAGTATCTGTAGCACTACATGCCAGGTAATAGTGCTGTTATCTAGTGCTCTTGCTAATGTATAATATTGTGTGTTATAGAGATACCTAGGTAGTATCTGTAGCACTACATGACAGGTAATAGTGCTGTTATCTAGTGCTCTTGCTAATGCATAATATTGTGTGTTATAGAGATACCTAGGTAGTATCTGTAGCACTGCATGACAGGAAATAGTGCTGCCCTCTAGTGCTCTTGCTAAAGTATAATATTGTGTTATAGAGATACCTAGGTAGTATCTGTAGCACTACATGACAGGAAATAGTGTTATTATCTAGTGCTCTTGCTAATGTATAATATTGTGTTATAGAGATACCTAGGTAGCATCTGTAGCACTACATGACAGGCAATAGTGCTGTTATCTAGTGCTCTTGCCAATGTGTAATATTGTGTGTTATAGAGATACCTAGGTAGTATCTGTAGCACTACATGACAGATAATAGTACTGTTATCTTGTGCTCTTGCTAATGTATAATATTGTGTTTTAGAGATACGTAGGTAGTATCTGTAGCACTACATGACATGAAATAGTGTGGTTATCTAGTGCCCTTGCTAATGTATAATATTGTGTGTTATAGAGATACCTAGGTAGTATCTGTAGCACTACATGACAGGTAATAATGCTGTTATCTAATGCTCTTGCTAATGTATAATATTGTGTGTTATAGAGATACCTAGGTAGTATCTGTAGCACTACATGACAGGTAATAGTGCTGTTATCTAGTGCTCTTGCTAATGTATAATATTGTGTGTTATAGAGATACCTAGGTAGTATCTGTAGCACTGCATGACAGGAAATAGTGCTGCCCTCTAGTGCTCTTGCTAAAGTATAATATTGTGTTATAGAGATACCTAGGTAGTATCTGTAGCACTACATGACAGGTAATAATGTTGTTATCTAGTGCTCTTGCTAAAGTATAATATTGTGTTATAGAGATACCTAGGTAGCATCTGTAGCACTACATGACAGGCAATAGTGCTGTTATCTAGTGCTCTTGCCAATGTGTAATATTGTGTGTTATAGAGATACCTAGGTAGAATCTGTAGCACTACATGACAGGTAATAGTGCTGTTATCTAGTGCTCTTGCTAATGTATAATATTGTGTGTTATAGAGATACCTAGGCATCATCTGTAGCACTACATGACAGGTAATAGTGCTGTTATCTAGTGCTCTTGCTAATGTATAATATTATGTGTTATAGAGATACCTAGGTAGTATCTGTAGCACTACATGACAGGCAATAGTGCTGTTATCTAGTGCTCTTGCTAATGTATAATATTGTGTTATAGAGATACCTAGGTAGTATATGTAGCACTAAATGACAGGTAATAGTGCTGTTATCTAGTGCTCTTGCTGATGTATAATATTGTGTGTTATAGAGATACCTAGGTAGCATCTGTAGCACTACATGACAGGTAATAGTGCTGTTATGTAGTGCTCTTGCTAATGTATAATATTGTGTTATAGAGATACCTAGGTAGTATATGTAGCACTAAATGACAGGTAATAGTGCTGTTATCTAGTGCTCTTGCTGATGTATAATATTGTGTGTTATAGAGATACCTAGGTAGCATCTGTAGCACTACATGACAGGTAATAGTGCTGTTATCTAGTGCTCTTGCTAATGTATAATATTGTGTGTTATAGAGATACCTAGGTAGTATCTGTAGCATTACATGACAGGTAATAGTCCTGTTATCTAGTGCTCTTGCTAATGTATAATATTGTGTATTATAGAGATACGTAGGTAGTATCTGTAGCACTACATGACAGGAAATAGTGTTGTTATCTAGTGCTCTTGCTAATGTATAATATTGTGTTTTAGAGATACCTAGGTAGTATCTGTAGCACTACATGACAGGTAATAGTGCTGTTATCTAGTGCTCTTGCTAATGTATAATATTGTGTTTTAGAGATACCTAGGTTGTATCTGTAGCACTACATGACAGGAAATAGTGCTGTTATCTAGTGCTCTTGCTAATGTATAATATTGTGTTATAGAGATACCTAGGTAGTATCTGTAGCACTACATGACAGGAAATAGTTCTACCCTAAATGTGCTAAAAGTGCAAATTGTTTGGTAGCATAGAATAGTCCTGTGGACGTTCATTTTGGACAATCGAATGTTGATAAGATGAAAAAGCATTAAAATTTGGTAATCAAATGTTATTTCTGGTTTTCGAATGTTACTTTTGTTTTTGAATGGTAATAATTAGATCGAATATCCACATTTGAAACTTTGAATGTAACATTCGATTTAACAAATACTATTCAGAAGTTCAATAGATCATGTGGGAGGGAATTTAGTAAATTTATACACAATAGATACATATATATCCATTTCAAGGTTTCTATTTTGAATATTGGATCATTTGAATATTGCATTAAAGAGAGCATTAGAAATACTATTACATTAAAGGAATGTTAGAAATATTCAAAATTCAAAACGAACGAATGAAAGTGTTATAATTTGTTTGATTTTTCTGTTGTTGCAAAACATTTGCCCATCCCTATTGCAATTAAGTGCTCCAGATATGGGCCTGTTCCAAAGCATACGTCCCTGATTTTCAACAAAAAATTAAAAGAGAACAAAGAAAAATTGATAATAAACATAAATTAGAAAGTTGTTTAAGATCGCATACTCTATCCGAATCATGAAAGAAAAATGATGGGTTTCATGATTCAACCTATTCACAATCTAATATATTTTATCCTTCAAGAGTAAGGTTAAGGGATTTGTGAAAATGGTATAATTGTTCCTGTCTTACCCCTTTTCTCTGCAGGTTGCCCCAGAATTATTAGCAAATCCCAGTGGAAAGCTAAATCTCCCAGATGCACTGCTAATGTAATGAAAACGCCTGTGCCATACGTAGTGATTCATCACACGACCGGTGCAGGCTGCACAAACCAAGCGTCATGTAGTGAAAAAGTCAGAAACATACAAAACTACCATATCAATTCTCAAAAGTGGTGTGACGTTGGATATAGGTGAGATCGCTAATGGTATGGAAGAGAATTTAGTGATAGAGAGATTTCAGATGAAGAAAAAGATGGCAAATTAATAAAGAAACACTGAATTAAACCAATAATAGATATCAAGAAATAATAGAGGTGAAAGAGATAATTAAATATTCAAAGAGGCATAGGAATGAGACAGGATTGAATTTCCTGTAGACATCTAGCTTTATGCGGCTATTCCGTTTAATATACTTGTGTATATTGCATGTCCATTGCAAACAGAGAGATATGTGAATAAGTGCATGGTATACACTAAATGGAATACTGTCCTTGTTCTAAATCAGATCTCTTATTTTCCGTAACTATAGGAAGTGTATATTTTGGCCAGGAGAACAAAAGACCAGTTCTCAAAAACTCTCCCGACTCGAGTAAAATTATAGTCTGGACTTTACAGAGGTAGAGCGCATAAAGTTCTCTAAGAAAAGGGGCAGAACCTGAAAATTTCAAACAGATGCCTCCCATAGAAAATAATGAGACTTTCAGGATTACAGAGTCTCACAGGGGATAGTGAGGTTAACAGGGAAGTACCTGACACTGATATACTGCAGCAAATACAAATTAAACCAAAAATGTCTTCACTTATATTTGATTTCAGTTTAGTTTTTCAGTCCGTTAAATAACATTATTAGACAATATTATGAGGACTGTGAGAGAGCTTCAGACAGCCAGGAAACTTACCAGTCCTTCTTAGAAACAATACAACGCAATAAAATTTGTACAAGATACGCAGAAATATACAAAGTATAATCCTAATTTGTTAAGATTACACAGAAACATGCAAAGCGTAATCAGAATTTGTAAAATAACAATCCTTAATAAACTGCTGTATACAGAATCTAAATGCATTAAGCACAAAAAAAAATTATTTGCAAAGATTTAATGTTAAAAGGACGAACCTGAAATCTAAAGCAGTGTTTCTCAACCTCGGTCCTCAAGTACCCCCAACAGGCCATATATTTTAATTATAGCTGTACTAGAGCACAGGTGAAATAATCAGCTGATGGTTGAGAGTAGGTTTGTAACCATGGTTACTGATCAGCTGATTATTTCACCAGTGCTCTAGTTCAGTTATAATGAAAGCCTAGCCTGTTTGGGTGTACTTGAGGAACGCGGTTGAGAAACACTGGTCAAAAATAATGTAAAGTACATAGTGTAAGTGTAACAAATCCTCATGCAGTGCTATATTGCACTGGGCTTGTTTCTCCTTCACATAAAGGAAATGCAGGGAATACCCCTTAAAGAATTATACCAAAATCTGCCTGTTTAGAATCTTGTGAAAGATCTCACAGTGCTGGAGGTGCATTTTATATCATCTAATCTGAACGGAGAGATTTATATCATCACGCCCTAAGTCTGTGCCTGGGGTAGCAGAATGTAGAAAGGCAGCAAGTTTTTGGGGTAGCTCTATAACACAATGCCTTACTACTCCAGAGCTCTCAACCTTCCTGAATTTTGCAGGATTGTCAAGGGTGAGATCTCTGCCCCATTGTAGCTCCACAGTCCTACTTTCAGGGCAAATGTAACCATATCAAGAGCATAACTAAGGACTGTCCAATCTCCACCTATGATATACCCAACACCGCTCATGGTATAACCTTTGGCTCCACCCCTTTGAATGCAGTCCCACCCCACAGATCTCCCTCGCCTCCCTGCTCTGAATCCTACACTCTCCAAATGTTTATTTATTAATTTCATCGCAAATCAGTGATTCCTGGTTGTCTAGTGGGAGTGCAAGACCCCTCAATGCTTACCTGGCCTACTGTTGTGAGAAATATATAAGGCAATGAGGGGTTTGGAGGGCAGAAGATTCCCAATGGCCTAGAGCAGCACACAATCTAAATACACCATTGACTAAACAGTATATATTGATGATAAAAATGAACTAGATTATCTTGTTATCTTATAATTATTATTTATATTATTAAACTATTAAATTATACTATTTATAAAGTGCCAACAATTTCCGAAGTGATGTCCATGGGTACAAAAGTTAAAAGTACAAAAATGATGCAATATTTGTAAGAGAAGACACAATTTATCAAACAAATACAGGAGGAATTGAGGGCCCTATTCCTGTGGGAACTTGCAATCTAGAAGGGTAGGAGGGTGAGAAACAGGAGATGAGGACTGCAAGGGTGAGAATGATGTTAGTAGAGAGTTATATGATGTCAATAATTAAGTAAGGGGAATTCATTTGTTACTTAGTTGGTAGATAGGCTTCTTTGAACAAAAATGTCTTTAGGGAGCATTTAAAAGTAGTGATGTCGCGAATAGTTCACCGGCGAATAGTTCCCGGCGAACATAGCTTGTTCGCATTCGCTGTGGCGGGCGAACATATGCGATGTTCGATCCGCCCCTTTTCGTCATCATTGAGTAAACTTTGACCCTGTATCTCACAGTCTGCAGACACATTTGAGCCAATCAGCAGCAGACACTCCCTCCCAGACCCTCCCAGCTCCTGGACAGCAGCCATTTTAGATTCATTCTGATCCTGCATTCTTAGTGAGAGGAGGGATAGTGTAGCTGCTGCTGATTTTATAGGGACATTGATAGCTAGGCTAGTGTATTCAGTGTCCACTACAGTCCTGAAGGACTCATCTGATCTCTGCTGTAAGGACAGCACCCCAAAAAGCCATTTTTAGGGCTAGAACATCAGTTTTTTGGGGGGGTTTTGCCGGTGTAATTTTGACTGTGAAACATCAGTCTGCTAGTGTAATCTAATTGCAGTTGCCTGCCTGCAGTGCCACCACTCATATCTGTTGTAACAGTAGTGTAAATTTAAAAAAACAAAACTTTTTTGACTGTGAAACATCAGTCTGCTAGTGTAATCTAATTGCAGTTGCCTGCTTGCCAGTGTGTGTGCCAGGCCCACTTGCCAACTAGTGCCACCACTCATATCTGTTGTAACAGTAGTGTAAATTTTTTTAAAAAAACTTTTTTGACTGTGAAACATCAGTCTGCTAGTTTAATCTAATTGCAGTTGCCTGCCAGCGTGTGTGCCAGGCCCACTTGCTAAGTGCCACCACTCATATCTGTTGTAACAGTAGTGTAAATTTAAAAAAAACTTTTTTGACTGTGAAACATCAGTCTGCTAGTGTAATCTAATTGCAGTTGCCTGCCTGCCTGCCAGCGTGTGTGCCAGGCCCACTTGCCAACGAGTGCCACCACTCATATCTGTTGTAACAGTAGGGTAAATTTTTTTTAAAAAAACTTTTTTGACTGTGAAACATCAGTCTGCTAGTGTAATCTAATTGCAGTTGCCTGCCTGCCAGCGTGTGTGCCAGGCCCACTTGCCAACTAGTGCCACCACTCATATCTGTTGTAACAGTAGTGTAAATTTAAAAAAAAAACTTTTTTGACTGTGAAACATAAGTCTGCTAGTGTAATCTAATTGCAGTTGCCTGTCTGCCAGTGTGTGTGCCAGGCCCACTTGCCAACTAGTGCCACCACTCATATCTGTTGTAAAAGTAGTGTAAATCTTTTTAAAAAAGTTTTATGACTGTGAAACATCAGTTTGCTAGTGTAATCTAATTGCATTTGTCTGCCTGTCAGCATGTGTGATAGGCCCACTTGCCAACTAGTGCCACCACTCATATATGTTGTAACAGTAGTGTAAATTTAAAAAAAAAACTTTTTGACTGTGAAACATCAGTCTGCTAGTGTAATCTAATAGCAGTTGCCTGCCTGCCTGCCTGCCTGCCAGCCTGTGTGCCAGGCCCACTTGCCAACTAGTGCCACCACTCATATCTGTTGTAACAGTAGTGTAAATTTTGTAAAAAAAACTTTTTTGACTGTGAAACATCAGTCTGCTAGTGTAATCTAATTGCAGTTGCCTGCCTGTCAGCGTGTGTGCCAGGCCCACTTGCCAACTAGTGCCACCACTCATATCTGTTGTAACAGTAGTGTAAATTTTAAAAAAAACTTCTTTGACTGTGAAACATCAGTCTGCTAGTGTAATCTAATAGCAGTTGCCTGCCTGCCAGCGTGTGTTCCAGGCCCACTTGCCAACTAGTGCCACTACTCATATCTGTTGTAACAGTAGTGTAAATTTTGTAAAAAAAAACTTTTTTGACTGTGAAACATCAGTCTGCTAGTGTAATCTAATTGCAGTTGCCTGCCTGCCAGCGTGTGTGCCAGGCCTACTTGCTAAGTGCCACCACTCATATCTGTTGTAACAGTAGTGTAAATTTTTTTAAAAAAAACTTTTTTGACTGTGAAACATCAGTCTGCTAGTGTACTCTAATTGCAGTTGCCTGCCTGCCAGCGTGTGTGCCAGGCCCACTTGCCAACTAGTGCCACCACTCATATCTGTTGTAACAGTAGTGTAAATTTAAAAAAAAAAATTTTTTGACTGTGAAACATCAGTCTGCTAGTGTAATCTGATAGCAGTTGCCTGCCTGCCAGAGTGTGTGCCAGGCCCACTTGCCAACTAGTGCCACTACTCATATCTGTTGTAACAGTAGTGTACATTTTGTAAAAAAAAACTTTTTTGACTGTGAAACATCAGTCTGCTAGTGTAATCTAATAGCAGTTGCCTGTCTTCCAGCGTGTGTGCCAGGCCCACTTGCCAACTAGTGCCACCACTCATTTCTGTTGTAACAGTAGTGTAAATTTTTTTTAAAAAACTTTTTCGACTGTGAAACATCAGTCTGCTAGTGTAATCTAATAGCAGTTGCCTACCTGCCAGCGTGTGTGCAAGGCCCACTTGCCAACTAGTGCCACCACTCATATCTGTTGTAACAGTAGTGTAAATTTTATAAAAAAAACTTTTTTGACTGTGAAACATCAGTCTGCTAGTGTAATCTATTTGCAGTTGCTGCCTGCCAGCGTGTGTGCCAGGCCCACTTGCCAACTAGTGCCACCACTCATATCTGTTGTAACAGTAGTGTAAATTTAAAAAAAAAAAAATTTGACTGTGAAACATCAGTCTGCTAGTGTAATCTAATAGCAGTTGCCTGCCTGCCAGAGTGTGTGCCAGGTCCACTTGCCAACTAGTGCCACTACTCATATCTGTTGTAACAGTAGTGTAAATTTTGTAAAAAAAAACTTTTTGGACTGCGAAACATCAGTCTGCTAGTGTAATCTAATTGCAGTTGCCTGCCTGCCAGCGTGTGTGCCAGGCCCACTTGCTAAATGCCACCACTCATATCTTTTGTAACAGTAGTGTAAATTTTTTTAAAAAAAAACTTTTTTGACTGTGAAACATCAGTCTGCTAGTGTACTCTAATTGCAGTTGCCTGCCTGCCAGCGTGTGTGCCAGGCCCACTTGCCAACTAGTGCCACCACTCATATCTGTTGTAACAGTAGTGTAAATTTTAAAAAAAAACTTTTTTGACTGTGAAACATCAGTCTGCTAGTGTAATCTAATTGCAGTTGCCTGCCTGCCAGCGTGTGTGCCAGGCCCACTTGCCAACTAGTGCCACCACTCATATCTGTTGTAACAGTAGTGTAAATTTTAAAAAAAAAACTCTTTTGACTGTGAAACATCAGTCTGCTAGTGTAATCTAATTGCAGTTGCCTGCCTTCCAGCGTGTGTACCAGGCCCACTTGCCAACTAGTGCCACCACTCATATCTGTTGTAACAGTAGTGTAAATTTAAAAAAAAAAAACTTTTTTGACTGTGAAACATCAGTCTGCTAGTGTAATCTAATTGCAGTTGCCTGCCTGCCAGCGTGTGTGCCAAGCCCACTTGCCAACGAGTGCCACCACTCATATCTGTTGTAACAGTAGGGTACATTTTTAAAAAAAAAACTTTTTTGACTGTGAAACATCAGTCTGCTAGTGTAATCTAATTGCAGTTGCCTGCCTGCCAGCGTGTGTGCCAGGCCCACTTGCCAACTAGTGCCACCACTCATATCTGTTGTAACAGTAGTGTAAATTTAAAAAAAAACTTTTTTGACTGTGAAACATAAGTCTGCTAGTGTAATCTAATTGCAGTTGCCTGTCTGCCAGTGTGTGTGCCAGGCCCACTTGCCAACTAGTGCCACCACTCATATCTGTTGTAAAAGTAGTGTAAATTTTTTTTAAAAAAGTTTTATGACTGTGAAACATCAGTCTGCTAGTGTAATCTAATTGCATTTGTCTGCCTGCCAGCATGTGTGCCAGGCCCACTTGCCAACTAGTGCCACCACTCATATCTGTTGTAACAGTAGTGTAAATTTAAAAAAAAAACTTTTTGACTGTGAAACATCAGTCTGCTAGTGTAATCTAATAGCAGTTGCCTGCCTGCCAGCCTGTGTGCCAGGCCCACTTGCCAACTAGTGCCACCACTCATATCTGTTGTAACAGTAGTGTAAATTTTGTAAAAAAAAACTTTTTTGACTGTGAAACATCAGTCTGCTAGTGTAATCTAATTGCAGTTACCTGCCTGTCAGCGTGTGTGCCAGGCCCACTTGCCAACTAGTGCCACCACTCATATCTGTTGTAACAGTAGTGTAAATTTTTTAAAAAAAAACTTTTTTGACTGTGAAACATCAGTCTGCTAGTGTACTCTAATTGCAGTTGCCTGCCTGCCAGCGTGTGTGCCAGGCCCACTTGCCAACTAGTGCCACCACTCATATCTGTTGTAACAGTAGTGTAAATTTAAAAAAAAAAAAAATTTTGACTGTGAAACATCAGTCTGCTAGTGTAATCTGATAGCAGTTGCCTGCCTGCCAGAGTGTGTGCCAGGCACTCTTGCCAACTAGTGCCACTACTCATATCTGTTGTAACAGTAGTGTACATTTTGTAAAAAAAAACTTTTTTGACTGTGAAACATCAGTCTGCTAGTGTAATCTAATAGCAGTTGCCTGTCTTCCAGCGTGTGTGCCAGGCCCACTTGCCAACTAGTGCCACCACTCATATCTGTTGTAACAGTAGTGTAAATTTTTTAAAAAAAACTTTTTCGACTGTGAAACATCAGTCTGCTAGTGTAATCTAATAGCAGTTGCCTACCTGCCAGCGTGTGTGCAAAGCCCACTTGCCAACTAGTGCCACCACTCATATCTGTTGTAACAGTAGTGTAAATTTTATAAAAAAAACTTTTTTGACTGTGAAACATCAGTCTGCTAGTGTAATCTATTTGCAGTTGCCTGCCTGCCAGCGTGTGTGCCAGGCCCACTTGCCAACTAGTGCCACCACTCATATCTGTTGTAACAGTAGTGTAAATTTTGTAAAAAAAACTTTTTTGACTGTGAAACATCAGTCTGCTAGTGTAATCTAATTGCAGTTGCCTGCCTGTCAGCGTGTGTGCCAGGCCCACTTGCCAACTAGTGCCACTACTCATATCTGTTGTAACAGTAGTGTAAATTTTGTAAAAAAAAACTTTTTGGACTGCGAAACATCAGTCTGCTAGTGTAATCTAATTGCAGTTGCCTGCCTGCCAGCGTGTGTGCCAGGCCCACTTGCTAAGTGCCACCACTCATATCTGTTGTAACAGTAGTGTAATTTTTTTTAAAAAAAACTTTTTTGACTGTGAAAAATCAGTCTGCTAGTGTAATCTAATTGCAGTTGCCTGCCTGCCAGCGTGTGTGCCAGGCCCACTTGCCAACTAGTGCCACCAGGACATGTTTGAGCGTAAGAAGCCAATGTCACAAAGTCACCCCCTTGCCCGGCGTCTGACAGCTGGCTTGTCTGAACTCTTAGCCTGCCAGCTTTTACCATACAAGCTGGTGGAGTCTGAGGCGTTCAAAAAATTTGTAGCTATTGGGACACCTCAGTGGAAGGTACCGGGCCGAAATTTCTTTTCACAAAAGGCAATCCCCAACCTGTACTTGATTGTGCGAAAGGAAGTAATGGCATGTCTGGCACACAGTGTTGGGGCAAGGGTCCATATGACCACTGATAGCTGGTTTGCAAAGCATGGTCAGGGCAGGTAAATCACCTACACTGCGCATTGGGTAAACCTGCTGATGGCTTCCAAGCATGGAATGCGTGGCTCTGCAGAGGAGGAGTTGGTGAAACCGCCACGACTTGCAGGCAGGCCTGCTGCCACCTTCTCTACTCCTCCTACTCCATCCTCTTCCATAACCTCCTTGGCTGAGTCCTCTTCTGCTGCTGTGTCTTACTCCACATCAACGGCACCCCCCCAGCTCTGCAGGTACTATTCCACATCCCGGATACAGCAGTGTCACGCCGTCTTGGGGTTGACTTGCCTGAAAGCAGAGAGTCACACCGGACCAGCACTCCTGTCCACCTTGAACGCACAGGTGGATCAGTGGCTGACTCCGCACCAACTGGAGATCGGCAATGTGGTTTCTGACAACGGAAGTAATTTGGTGGTGGCATTGAAATTGGGCAAGTTGACACATGTGTGTAATCTGATCGTACAACGCTTTGTGCATAAGTACCCAGGCTTACAGGATGTCCTGAAGCAGGCCAGGAAGGTGTGTGGCCATTTCAGGCGTTCCTACACGGCCATGGCGCACTTTTCCGATATCCAGCGGCGAAACAACATGCCAGTGAGGCGCTTGATTTGCGACAGCCCGACACGTTGGAATTCAACACTCCTAATGTTCGACCACCTGCTCCAACAAGAAAAAGCCGTTAACGAGTATTTGTATGACCGGGTTGCTAGGACAGCCTCTGCGGAGCTGGGAATTTTTTTGCCACGTTACTGGGTGCTCATGCGCAATGCCTGTAGGCTCATGCGTCCTTTTGAGGAGGTGACAAACCTTTTCAGTCACACCGAAGGCACCATCAGCGACATCATACCATTTGTTTTCTTCCTGGAGCGTGCCCTGCAAAGAGTGCTGGATCAAGCCGTAGATGAGCGTGAAGAGGAAGAGGAAGAGTTGTGGTCACCATCACCACCAGAAACAGCCATATCAGCATCGCTTGCTGGACCTGTGGCAACGCTGGAAAAGGATTGTGAGGAAGACGAGTCAGAGGAGGAATGTGGCTTTGAGGAGGAGGAGGAAGACCAACCACAACAGGCATCACAGGGTGCTCGTTGTCACCTATCTGGTACCCGTGGTGTTGTACGTGGCTGGGGGGAAGAAGATACCTTCAGTGACATCACTGAGGATGAGGAACGGGACATGACTAGCTTGGCATCCAACCTTCTGCAAATGGGGTCTTTCATGCTGTCGTGCCTGTTGAGGGACCCTCGTATAAAAAAGCTGAAGGAGAATGACCTCTCCTGGGTGTCCACGCTACTAGACCCCTGGTATAAGCATAAAGTGCCAGAAATGTTACTGAATTACAACAAGTCGGAAAGGATTCAGCATTTCCAAAATAAATTAAAAAGTATGCTTTACACAGCGTATAAGGGTGATATCACAGCACAACGTGAATCTAACAGGGGAAGAGCTAAAAGTAATACTCCGACTCCCACGACTACGACGGCAAGGACAGGACGCTTTACAGATGTGTTGTTGATGGAGGACATGCGGAGGTTTTTAACTCCTATGCATCGCCACAGCCCTTCGGGTCCACCCTCAGAGAACGACTCAACCGACAGGTAGCAGACTACCTCGCCTTAACTGCAGATCTCGACACTCTGAGGAGCGAAGAACCCCTTGACTACTGGGTGTAAAAGCTTGACCTGTGGCCCGAGCTATCCCAATTTGCAATAGAACTTCTGGCCTGCCCCACTTCAAGTGTCCTGTCAGAAAGGACCTTCAGTGCAGCAGGAGGTATTGTCACTGAGAAGAAAAGTCGCTTAGGTCAAAAAAGTCTAGATTACCTCACCTTTATTAAGATGAATAAGGGATGGATCCCGAAGGCACTGACATTGGGCGATACATTCGAGTAAAAAAGGCCTGATGAGATGAGCTGCCTTGGGCTAAAAATGGTCCACACGCTGCTGTATTTTATCTTCAAATGCCGGATAACTTGTGTGACTTATACGCCACCAACTAGGGTTCAAGCCGCAATGTTTTAGGCACTTTCTGCCTGGGAAACAAAAATCAATTTTTCTGGCCGCTGCTACAGCAGCGGCTGCAACAATACCTAATTTTTCAGGCATGTGTACATGCCAAATTTTTCTGGCCTCTGGTGCTGCACTGTGGCTTCAAAAACAAAACAAAAAAAAAGACACTTAACAGGATTAAACTGATAGGAACAGTACTACTTAACACACCACTCCTATATGGTGGCACATTAGATTGCACGCGCAGTGCCCCAAATTTGAAGTAGGAGGACCAACCAAGCATCTTTTTCCATCTCCCGGTTCCTAAAATCCATGCCATATGCACATCCCCTGATAGGGGACACTGCAGTGAAAGGTACCCGGCCGAAATTTCTTTGCACAAAAGGCAATCCCCAACCTGTACTCGATTGTGCAAAAGGAAGTAACCTTACCATGGGACCCAGACTTCACGTCTTGTAATTCTCTGTCTGTGAAATTATATATCTATTGGATCTATCTATTTATCTATCAAATCTATCTATCTATCGTATCTATCAAATATATATTGCATCTATTGATCTATGTAATCTATGTATCTATCTATCAAATATATCTATCTCGTGGCCGGACTGTTTTGTGACAGCCACTTGTGTTTCGGCCAAATGTCCATCGGCCAAATGTCCATCGGCCAAATGTCCGTCGACTAAAAGTCCGGCCACGATTGCACGCGCAGTGCCCCAAATGTGAAGTAGGAGGACCGACCAAGCAACTTTTTCCATCTCCCGGTTCCTAAAATCCATGCCATATACACGTCCCCTGGCGCCGCAACTGCCTCTGGGAACCTTACCATGGGTCCCAGGCCGCACGTCTTGTAATTCTCTGTCTGGGAAATTATATATCTATCAAATCTATCTATTTATCTATCAATTCTATCGAACTATCTATCATATCTATCAAATGTATATTGCATCTATTGATCTATGTAATCTATGTATCTATCTATCTATCAAATCTATCTATCTCGTGGCCGGACTGTTTTGTGACAGCCACTTGAGTTTCGGCCAAATGTCTGTCGGCCAAATGTCCGTCGGCTAAAAATCCGGCCACGATTGCACGCGCAGCGCCCCAAATGTGAAGTAGGAGGTCTGACCAAGCATCTTTTTCCATCTCCCGGTTCCTAAAATCCATGCCATATACACGTCCCCTGGCACCGCAACTGCCTCTGGGAACCTTACCATGGGTCCCAAACCGCACGTCTTGTAATTCTCTGTCTGGGAAATTATATATCTATCAAATCTATATATTTATCTATCAAAACTATCTAACTATCTATTGTATCTATCAAATGTAGATTGCATCTATTGATCTATGTAATCTATGTATCTATCTATCAAATCTATCTCGTGGCTGGACTGTTTTGTGACAGCCACTTGTGTTTCGGCCAAATGTCCGTCGGCCAAATGTCCGTCGGATAAAAGTCCGGCCACGATTGCACGCGCAGTGCCCCAAATGTGAATTAGGAGGACCGACCAAGCATCTTTTTCCATCTCCCGGTTCCTAAAATCCATGCGATATACACGTACCCTGGCGCCGCAACTGCCTCTGGGAGCATTACCATGGGTCCCAGACCGCACGTCTTGTAATTCTCTGTCTGGGAAATTATATATCTATCAAATCTATCTATTTATCTATCAAATCTATATAACTATCTATATATCTATCAAATGTATATTGCATCTATTGATCTATCTAATCTATGTATCTATCTATCAAATCTATCTCGTGGCCGGACTGTTTTGTGACAGCCACTTGTGTTTCGGCCAAATGTCCATCGGCCAAATGTCCGTTGGCCAAATGTCCGTCAGCTAAAAGTCCGGCCACGATTGCACGCGCAGTGCCCCAAATTTGAAGTAGGAGGACCGACCAAGCATCTTTTTCCATCTCCCGGTTCCTAAAATCCATGCCATATACACCTCCCCCGATAGGGGGAGTAACAGGTATTAAACTGATCAGAATAGTACTGCTTAACACACCACTCATATCTGGTGGCACAGTAGATTGCATGTGCAGTGCCCCATATTTGAAGTAGGAGGACCGACCAAGCATCTTTTTCCATCTCCTGGTTCCTAAAATCCATGACATATACACGTCCCCTGGCACCGCAACTGCCTCTGGGAACCTTACCATGGGTCAAAGGCCGCACGTCTTGTAATTCTCTGTCTGGGAAATTATATATCTATCAAATCTATCTATTTATCTATCAAATCTATCTAACTATCTATCTATCGTATCTATCAAATGTATATTGCATCTATTGATCTATCTAATCTATGTATCTATCTATCAATCTATATATCTCGTGGCCGGACTGTTTTGTGACAGCCACTTGTGTTTCGGCCAAATGTCCATCAGACAAATGTCCGTCTGCTAAAAGTCCGGCCACGATTGCATGCGCAGTGCCCCAAATTTGAATAGGAAGACCGACCAAGCATCTTTTTCCATCTCCCGGTTCCTAAAATCCATGCCATATACACCTCCCCCGATAGGAGGAGTAACAGGTATTAAACTGATCAGAATAGTACTAATTATACACCACTCATATCTGGTGCCACAGTAGATTGCACGGGCAGTGCCCAAAATTTTAAGTAGGAGGACCGACCAAGCATCTTTTTCCATCTCCCGGTTCCTAAAATCCATGCCATATACACGTCCCCTGGCGCCGCAACTGCCTCTGGGAACCTTACCATGGATCCCAGACCACACGTCTTGTAATTCTCTGTCTGGGAAATTATATATCTATCAAATCTAGCTATTTATCTATCAAATCTATCTAACTATCTATCGTATCTATCAAATGTATATTGCATCTATTGATCTATATAATCTATGTATCTATCTATCTATCAAATCTATCTATCTCGTGGCCAGACTGTTTTGTGACAGCCACTTGTGTTTTGGCCAAATGTCCGTCGGACAAATGTCCGTCGGACAGATGTCCGTCGGCTAAAAGTCCGGCCACGATTGCACGCGCAGTGCCCCAAATTTGAAGTAGGAGGACCGACCAAGCATCTTTTTCCATCTCCCGGTTCCTAAAATCCATGCCATATACACCTCCCCCGATAGGGGGAGTAACAGGTATTAAACTGATCAGAATAGTACTAATTAACACACCACTCATATCTGGTGCCACAGCAGATTGCACATGCAGTGCCCCAAATTTGAAGTAGGAGGACCGACCAAGCATCTTTTTCCATCTGCCGGTTCCTAAAATCCATGCCATATACACATCCCCTGGCGCCGCAACTGCCTTTGGGAACCTTACCATGGGTCCCAGACTTCACGTCTTGTAATTCTATGTCTGGGAAATTATATATCTATCAAATCTATCTATTTATCTATCAAATCTATCTAACTATCTATCGTATCTATCAAATGTATATTGCATCTATTGATCTATCTAATCTATGTATCTATCTATCAAATCTATCTCGTAGCCGGACTGTTTTGTGACAGCCACTTGTGTTTCGGCCAAATGTCAGTCGGACAAATGTCCGTAGGCCAAATGTCCATCAGCTAAAAGTCCGGCCACGATTGCACGCGCAGTGCCCCAAATGTGAAGTAGGAGGACCGACTAAGCATCTTTTTCCATCTCCCGGTTCCTAAAATCCATGCCTTTTACACGTCCCCTGGCGCCGCAACTGCCTCTGGGAACCTTACCATGGGTCTCAGACCGCATTTTTTGTAATTCTCTGTCTGGGAAATTATATATCTATCAAATCTATCTATTTATCTATCAAATCTATCTAACTATCTATCGTATCTATCAAATGTATATTGCATCTATTGATCTATATAATCTATGTATCTATCTATCAAATCTATCTATCTCGTGGCCGGACTGTTTTGTGACAGCCACTTGTGTTTCGACCAAATGTCCGTTGGACAAATGTCCGTCGGCTAAAAGTCCGGCCACGATTGCACGCGCAGTACCCCAAATTTGAAGTAGGAGGACCGACCAAGCATCTTTTTCCATCTCCCGGTTCCTAAAATCCATGCCATATACACCTCCCCCGATAGGGGGAGTAACAGGTATTAAACTGATCAGAATAGTACTAATTAACACACCACTCATATCTGGTGCCATAGCAGATTGCACACGCAGTGCCCCAAATTTGAAGTAGGAGGACCGACCAAGCATCTTTTTCCATCTGCCGGTTCCTAAAATCCATGCCATATACACATCCCCTGGCGCCGCAACTGCCTTTGGGAACCTTACCATGGGTCCCAGACTTCACGTCTTGTAATTCTACCATGAACCTTACCATGGGTCTCAGACCGCATTTTTTGTAATTCTCTGTCTGGGAAATTATATATCTATTGTTACAAACTGCTATTTGTAACTGGCCCTTTAAATGGAAAATTGCCCTGCTTCCCTGGATTTTGGAGAAGCCTATTTGCCAGCCTCCTTCCTCATGACTATGGCCCCTGGAAGATTGTGCCCCTGAAAACATATTAACTTTTATTGGGTGTGTATGTTCCCTTTAAGAACCGTCTGGGGACATATTGTGACTTTGGTGAACAATGCCCCTTTAAGACTATGTCCCCAGACCTGTGAAATGACTTGTCCCTGGCTTTCTCCCACTTGGTTCAGTGGATAGGGCTTGCTGAACCAAGTGCCACACAGGCAGAGTGTTCCACAGAGGGGGAGCACTATTGCAAAGGCATTGGTTTTCATTGTGTGCCATTAAGAGTTAATTTTGTTCAATTCTAAATACAAGTTTGCTGGGATCAGCTCTAATTAAGTTTAGTGATAAAACATTCCCATTGTCTAATCAGACTGCTAGTGATAAGGTGGACTGCATTGTTTTATTGTGTGTAAAATGTTATCTGCTGAAGTAATGTATCAAATGTGTGATTGGGGGATTTTATGCCTCCCCCTGAGAGTGTCTTTTTTGCATGTAACCTCAATAAAAAGGAGGCTGTGTGTTCCAGCACATCAGACCTATTTTGACCCTCTAACTTGCAGCTTTGACTCATGTTTGTAGGGGACAGCTATATCACTACAGGGATTGCTATGTTTTTCATACTCCCTTAGCTACAGGGATTGCTACAGAAGGAAGAGGTTCACCTACTGGAGCCTGTTCGTAGGTCCAGGGCGCAGAGCAGACGGTGAGATACCAGCCCAGCAGCAGTGGTTCGTAGAGTCTGCGTTACTTATGGTGGCTACGCAGCAGTTATAGTGTCTACGGTGCTGCTGCTCCTTTGGCGAGCGCTAGGAGCATCCTTTTCTACGGTCCAACTTCCAGCCAGCCTGGAGGCAACCGTAACATTTGGCGGCAGAGGTGGGATAGCGTCCTAGCGCAAGGAGCAGCACCCCAACAGCACTGGTATCGTAGGAGAGTTATTGGGGGCAACGCTAGCCACTGCGCAGCGTCCCTACCTACAGCAGCATGGAGCTGACAAGATACTGGTCAGAACCATGTGAAGAGCACCTCAACCGGATCCGTCGCTATGAGGGCGCGGATTTCGTTCCAGAGGTAAAGAGGCGGCTAGTCCGATATGGTCCAGACCCTGCGCAGGAGGTAGTCAGTCGCATCATCCGGGAATTGGATACGGAGAACGAAGCGGCAAGAGCCTTTGAGCGCCAACTGTGGAGTTTGAGGGTATGGACACCTGGTCTCTCTCCCCAGCCGCAGCATGTTCCACAGGGAGAGGAGAGCAGCGACCTCCCTCCCCAGCGGCAGTATACCGTGCAGAGGGAAGAGACAACCGGTCTCCTTCCCCAACCCCAACCAGAGATACCCGAGGCAGCAGGCCTCATAGACTGGTCCTGGGAGGACCCCCAGCAGGCAGGTGGAGATGGGACCGCAGTCTCTCTACCGGCCCTACAGGGATGCTGGGCAGGCGGCCCAGATCCCCAGCAACAGACCCAGCTACAGGGAGGGGAGAGCATTGACCTCCCTCCCCAGCCAGAGTGTGCCTTCCAGGGAGAGGAGACAACCGGTCTCTCTCCCCAGCCGCAGCATGTTCCACAGGAAGCGGAGAGCATCGACCTCCCTTCCCAACGGCCGCAGGAGTATCAGGAGGAGGAGGTAAGCCAATCTCCCCCTCCCCAGCTAACTCCTAACTTGGGCCCAGGGTTAACAGTGGAGATGTTAACCCCCACTGACCCCCACGTTCCCTTTGCCACCGGGCAGGACTATGCCCCAATTCCCCCAGCAGAAGAGCTGGCATCAGGACAGAGCGCTGCTGGCCTCTGTCCTACAGACCCCCTTGTTACAGGACTGGCCTGCAAACCCCTCAACCCAGCAGAAGCGCTGGCACCAGGGCAGAGTGCCGCTGGCCTCTGCCCCCCAAGTACCACCAGCTATTTGCCCAGCTGCGCCAGGAAGGCCGAGGATGCTACACTTTCATCCTACAACCTGGAACCTACAGGCCAGTACTACTTATTGTGGGGGGGCTACCTTGCTGTTAATGTTTATTTGTGGGTGGGTTGCGAGACTAACTTAGGCACTGACCGACAGAAGGTCAGGTGCCTGGTTAGTCTCCCTCCAAAAGGGGAGATATGTTACAAACTGCTATTTGTAACTGGCCCTTTAAATGGAAAATTGCCCTGCTTCCCTGGATTTTGGAGAAGCCTATTTGCCAGCCTCCTTCCTCATGACTATGGCCCCTGGAAGATTGTGCCCCTGAAAACATATTAACTTTTATTGGGTGTGTATGGCCCTTTAAGAACCGTCTGGGGACATATTGTGACTTTGGTGAACAATGCCCCTTTAAGACTATGTCCCCAGACCTGTGAAATGACTTGTCCCTGGCTTTCTCCCACTTGGTTCAGTGGATAGGGCTTGCTGAACCAAGTGCCACACAGGCAGAGTGTTCCACAGAGGGGGAGCACTATTGCAAAGGCATTGGTTTTCATTGTGTGCCATTAAGAGTTAATTTTGTTCAATTCTAAATACAAGTTTGCTGGGATCAGCTCTAATTAAGTTTAGTGATAAAACATTCCCATTGTCTAATCAGACTGCTAGTGATAAGGTGGACTGCATTGTTTTATTGTGTGTAAAATGTTATCTGCTGAAGTAATGTATCAAATGTGTGATTGGGGGATTTTATGCCTCCCCCTGAGAGTGTCTTTTTTGCATGTAACCTCAATAAAAAGGAGGCTGTGTGTTCCAGCACATCAGACCTATTTTGACCCTCTAACTTGCAGCTTTGACTCATGTTTGTAGGGGACAGCTATATCACTACAGGTATTGCTATGTTTTTCATACTCCCTTAGCTACAGGGATTGCTACAGAAGGAAGAGGTTCACCTACTGGAGCCTGGTCGTAGGTCCAGGGCGCAGAGCAGATACCAGCCCAGCAGCAGTGGTTCGTAGAGTCTGCGTTACTTATGGTGGCTACGCAGCAGTTATAGTGTCTACGGTGCTGCTGCTCCTTTGGCGAGCGCTAGGAGCATCCTTTTCTACGGTCCAACTTCCAGCCAGCCTGGAGGCAACCGTAACATCTATCAAATCTATCTATTTATCTATCAAATCTATCTAACTATATATCGTATCAGCCAAATGACCGTCGGACAAATGTCTGTCGGACAAATGTCCGTCAGCTAAAAGTCCAGCCACGATTGCACACGCAGTGCCCCAAATTTGAAGTAGGAGGACCGACCAAGCATCTTTTTCCATCTCCCGGTTCCTAAAATCCATGCCATATACACCTCCCCCGATAGGGGGAGTAACAGGTATTAAATTGATCAGAATAGTACTACTTAACACACCACTCATATCTGGTGCCACGATAGATTGCACGCGCAGTGCCCCAAATTTGAAGTAGGATGACTGACCAAGCATCTTTTTCCATCTCCCGGTTCCTAAAATCCATGCCATATACACGCCCCCTGGCGCCGCAACTGCCTCTGGGAACCCTACCATGGGTCCCAGGCTGCACGTCTTGTAATTCTCTGTCTGGGAAATTATATATCTATCAAATCTATCTATTTATCTATCAAATCTATCTAACTATCTATCGTATCTATCAAATGTATATTGCATCTATTGATCTATGTAATCTATGTATCTATCTATCAAATCTATCTATCTTGTGGCCGGACTGTTTTGTGACAGCCACTTGTGTTTCGGCCAAATGTCCGTTGGCCAAATGTCCATTGGCCAAATGTCCGTCGGCTAAAAGTCCGGCCACGATTGCACACGCAGTGCCCCAAATTTGAAGTAGGAGGACCGACCAAGCATCTTTTTCCATCTCCCGGTTCCTAAAATCCATGCCATATACACATCCCCTGGCGCCGCAACTGCCTCTGGGACTGGGAACCTTACCATGGGTCCCAGTCCCCACGTCTTGTAAATATCTATCTATCAAATCTATCTCGTGGCCGGAATGTTTTGTGACAGCCACTTGTGTTTCGGCCAAATGTCCGTCGGACAAATGTCCGTCGGCCAAATGTTCGTTGGCTAAAAGTCCGGCCACGATTGCACGCGCAGTGCCCCAAATGTGAAGTAGGAGGACCGAGCAAGCTTTTTTTTCCATCTCCCGGTTCCTAAAATCCATGCCATATACAGGTCCCCTGGCGCCGCAACTGCCTCTGGGAACCTTACCATAGGTCTCAGACCGCACGTCTTGTAATTCTCTGTCTGGGAAATTATATATCTATCAAATCTATCTATTTATCTATCAAATCTATCTAACTATATATCGTATCTATCAAATGTATATTGCATCTATTGATCTATCTAATCTATGTATCTATCTATAAAATCTATCTATCTCGTGGCCGGACTGCTTTGTGACAGCCACTTGTGTTTCGGTCAAATGTCCGTCGGACAAATGTCCGTCAGCTAAAAATCCGGCCACGATTGCACGCGCAGTGCCCCAAATTTGAAGTAGGAAGACCGAACAAGCATCTTTTTCCATCTCCCGGTTCCTAAAATCCATGCCATATACACCTCCCCCGATAGGGGGAGTAACAGGTAATAAATTGGTCAGAATAGTACTAATTAACACACCACTCATATCTGGTGCCACAGTAGATTGCACGCGCAGTGCCCCAAATTTGAAGTAGGAGGACCGACCAAGCATATTTTTCCATCTCCCGGTTCCTAAAATCTATGCCATATACACGTCCCCTGGCGCCGCAACTGCCTCTGGGAACCTTACCATGGGTCCCAGGCCGCACGTCTTGTAATTCTCTGTCTGGGAAATTATTTATCTATCAAATCTATCTATTTATCTATCAAATCTATCTAACTATCTATCGTATCTATCAAATGTATATTGCATCTATCGATCTATCTAATCCATGTATCTATCTATCAAATCTATCTATCTCGTGGCCGGACTGTTTTGTGACAGCCACTTGTGTTTCGGCCAAATGTCCGTCGGACAAATGTCCGTCGGCTAAAAGTCCGGCCACGATTGCATGCGCAGTGCCCCAAATTTGAAGTAGGAGGACCGACCAAGCATCTTTTTCCATCTCCCGGTTCCTAAAATCCATGCCATATACACCTCCCCCGATAGGGGGAGTAACAGGTATTAAACTGATCAGAATAGTACTAATTAACACACCACTCATATCTGGTGTCACAGTAGATTGTACGGGCAGTGCCCCAAATTTGAAGTAGGAGGACCAACCAAGCACCTTTTTCCATCTCTCGGTTCCTAAAATCCATGCCATATACACGTCCCCTGGCGCCGCAACTGCCTCTGGGAACCTTACCATGGGTCCAAGGCCGAACGTCTTGTAATTCTCTGTCTGGGAAATTATATATCTATCAAATCTTTCTATTTATCTATCAAATCTATCTAACTATCTATCATATCTATCAAATGTATATTGCATCTATTGATCTATCTAATCTATGTATCTATCTATCAAATCTATCTATCTCGTGGCCGGACTGTTTTATGACAGCCACTTGTGTTTCGGCCAAATGTCCGTCGGCCAAATGTCTGCCTGCCAATTGTCTGTCGGCTAAAAGTCCGGCCACGATTGCACGCGCAGTGCCCCAAATTTGAAGTAGGAGGACCGACCAAGCATCTTTTTCCATCTCTCGGTTCCTAAAATCCATGCCATATACACGTCCCCTGGCGCCACAACTGCCTCTGGGAACCTTACCATGGGTCCCAGGCCGCACGTCTTGTAATTCTCTGTCTGGGAAATTATATATCTATCAAATCTATCTATTTATCTATCAAATCTATCTAACTATCTATCGTATCTATCAAATGTATATTGCATCTATTGATCTATCTAATCTATGTATCTATCTATCAAATCTATCCATCTCGTGGCCGGACTGTTTTGTGACAGCCACTTGTTTTTCGGCCAAATGTCCGTCGGACAAATGTCCGTCGGCTAAAAGTCCGGCCACGATTGCATGCGCAGTGCCCCAAATTTGAAGTAGGAGGACCGACCAAGCATCTTTTTCCATCTCCCGGTTCCTAAAATCCATGCCATATACACCTCCCCCGATAGGGGGAGTAACAGGTATTAAACTGATCAGAATAGTACTACTTAACACACCACTCATATCTGGTGCCACAGTAGATTGCACGTGCAGTGCCCCAAATTTGAAGTAGGAGGACTGACCAAGCATCTTTTTCCATCTCCAGGTTCCTAAAATCCATACCATATACACGTCCCCTGGCGCCGCAACTGCCTCTGGGAACCTTACCATGGGTCCCAGACGAACGTCTTGTAATTCTCTGTCTGGGAAATTATATATCTATCAAATCTATCTATTTATCTATCAAATCTATCTATCGTATCTATCAAATGTATATTGCATCTATTGATCTATCTAATCTATGTATCTATCTATCAAATCTATCTCGTGGCAGGACTGTTTTGTGACAGCCACTTGTGTTTCGGCCAAATGTCCGTCGGCTAAAAGTCCGGCCCCGATTGCACGCGCAGTGCCCCAAATGTGAAGTAGGAGGACCGACCAAGCATCTTTTTCCATCTCCCGGTTCCTAAAATCCATGCCATATACACGCCCCCTGGCGCCGCAACTGCCTCTGGGAACCCTACCATGGGTCCCAGGCTGCACGTCTTGTAATTCTCTGTCTGGGAAATTATATATCTATCAAATCTATCTATTTATCTATCAAATCTATCTAACTATCTATCGTATCTATCAAATCTATATTGCATCTATTGATCTATGTAATCTATGTATCTATCAAATCTATCTATCTCGTGGCCGGACTGTTTTGTGACAGCCACTTGTGTTTCGGCCAAATGTCCGTTGGACAAATGTCCGTTGGCCAAATGTCCGTCGGCTAAAAGTCCGGCCACGATTGCACACGCAGTGCCCCAAATTTGAAGTAGGAGGACCGACCAAGCATCTTTTTCCATCTCCCGGTTCCTAAAATCCATGCCATATACACGTCCCCTGGCGCCGCAACTGCCTCTGGGACTGGGAACCTTACCATGGGTCCCAGTCCCCACGTCTTGTAATTCTCTGTCTGGGAAATTATATATCTATCAAATCTATCTATTTATCTATCAAATCTATCTAACTATATATCGTATCTATCAAATGTATATTGCATCTATTGATCTATCTAATCTATGTATCTATCTATAAAATCTATCTATCTCGTGGCCGGACTGCTTTGTGACAGCCACTTGTGTTTCGGTCAAATGTCCGTCGGACAAATGTCCGTCAGCTAAAAATCCGGCCACGATTGCACGCGCAGTGCCCCAAATTTGAAGTAGGAAGACCGAACAAGCATCTTTTTCCATCTCCCGGTTCCTAAAATCCATGCCATATACACCTCCCCCGATAGGGGGAGTAACAGGTAATAAATTGGTCAGAATAGTACTAATTAACACACCACTCATATCTGGTGCCACAGTAGATTGCACGCGCAGTGCCCCAAATTTGAAGTAGGAGGACCGACCAAGCATATTTTTCCATCTCCCGGTTCCTAAAATCTATGCCATATACACGTCCCCTGGCGCCGCAACTGCCTCTGGGAACCTTACCATGGGTCCCAGACCGCATGTCTTGTAATTCTCTGTCTGGGAAATTATTTATCTATCAAATCTATCTATTTATCTATCAAATCTATCTAACTATCTATCTTATCTATCAAATGTATATTGCATCTATCGATCTATCTAATCTATGTATCTATCTATCAAATCTATCTATCTCGTGGCCGGACTGTTTTGTGACAGCCACTTGTGTTTCGGCCAAATGTCCGTCGGACAAATGTCCGTTGGCTAAAAGTCCGGCCACGATTGCATGCGCAGTGCCCCAAATTTGAAGTAGGAGGACCGACCAAGCATCTTTTTCCATCTCCCGGTTCCTAAAATCCATGCCATATACACCTCCCCCGATAGGGGGAGTAACAGGTATTAAACTGATCAGAATAGTACTAATTAACACACCACTCATATCTGGTGTCACAGTAGATTGTACGGGCAGTGCCCCAAATTTGAAGTAGGAGGACCAACCAAGCACCTTTTTCCATCTCTCGGTTCCTAAAATCCATGCCATATACACGTCCCCTGGCGCCGCAACTGCCTCTGGGAACCTTACCATGGGTCCAAGGCCGAACGTCTTGTAATTCTCTGTCTGGGAAATTATATATCTATCAAATCTTTCTATTTATCTATCAAATCTATCTAACTATCTATCATATCTATCAAATGTATATTGCATCTATTGATCTATCTAATCTATGTATCTATCTATCAAATCTATCTATCTCGTGGCCGGAATGTTTTATGACAGCCACTTGTGTTTCGGCCAAATGTCCGTCGGCCAAATGTCTGCCTGCCAATTGTCTGTCGGCTAAAAGTCCGGCCACGATTGCACGCGCAGTGCCCCAAATTTGAAGTAGGAGAACCGACCAAGCATCTTTTTCCATCTCTCGGTTCCTAAAATCCATGCCATATACACGTCCCCTGGCGCCACAACTGCCTCTGGGAACCTTACCATGGGTCCCAGGCCGCACGTCTTGTAATTCTCTGTCTGGGAAATTATATATCTATCAAATCTATCTATTTATCTATCAAATCTATCTAACTATCTATCGTATCTATCAAATGTATATTGCATCTATTGATCTATCTAATCTATGTATCTATCTATCAAATCTATCCATCTCGTGGCCGGACTGTTTTGTGACAGCCACTTGTTTTACGGCCAAATGTCCGTCGGACAAATGTCCGTCGGCTAAAAGTCCGGCCACGATTGCATGCGCAGTGCCCCAAATTTGAAGTAGGAGGACCGACCAAGCATCTTTTTCCATCTCCCGGTTCCTAAAATCCATGCCATATACACCTCCCCCAATAGGGGGAGTAACAGGTATTAAACTGATCAGAATAGTACTACTTAACACACCACTCATATCTGGTGCCACAGTAGATTGCACGTGCAGTGCCCCAAATTTGAAGTAGAAGGACTGACCAAGCATCTTTTTCCATCTCCCGGTTCCTAAAATCCATACCATATACACGTCCCCTGGCGCCGCAACTGCCTCTGGGAACCTTACCATGGGTCCCAGTCGAACGTCTTGTAATTCTCTGTCTGGGAAATTATATATCTATCAAATCTATCTATTTATCTATCAAATCTATCTATCGTATCTATCAAATGTATATTGCATCTATTGATCTATCTAATCTATGTATCTATCTATCAAATCTATCTCGTGGCAGGACTGTTTTGTGACAGCCACTTGTGTTTCGGCCAAATGTCCGTCGGGTAAAAGTCTGGCCACGATTGCACGCGCAGTGCCCCAAATGTGAAGTAGGAGGACCGACCAAGCATCTTTTTCCATCTCCCGGTTCCTAAAATCCATGCCATATACACGCCCCCTGGCGCCGCAACTGCCTCTGGGAACCCTACCATGGGTCCCAGGCTGCACGTCTTGTAATTCTCTGTCTGGGAATTTATATATCTATCAAATCTATCTATTTATCTATCAAATCTATCTAACTATCTATCGTATCTATCAAATGTATATTGCATCTATTGATCTATGTAATCTATGTATCTATCTATCAAATCTATCTATCTCGTGGCCGGACTGTTTTGTGACAGCCACTTGTGTTTCGGCCAAATGTCCGTTGGACAAATGTCCGTTGGCCAAATGTCCGTCGGCTAAAAGTCCGGCCACGATTGCACACGCAGTGCCCCAAATTTGAAGTAGGAGGACCGACCAAGCATCTTTTTCCATCTCCCGGTTCCTAAAATCCATGCCATATACACGTCCCCTGGCGCCGCAACTGCCTCTGGGACTGGGAACCTTACCATGGGTCCCAGTCCCCACGTCTTGTAATTCTCTGTCTGGGAAATTATATATCTATAAATCTATCTATTTATCTATCAAATCTATCTAACTATCTATCGTATCTATCAAATGTATATTGCATTTATTGATCTATCTAATCTATGTATCTATCTATCAAATCTATCTCGTGGCCGGAATGTTTTGTGACAGCCACTTGTGTTTCGGCCAAATGTCCGTCGGACAAATGTCCGTCGGCCAAATGTTCGTTGGCTAAAAGTCCGGCCACGATTGCACGCGCAGTGCCCCAAATGTGAAGTAGGAGGACCGAGCAAGCTTTTTTTTCCATCTCCCGGTTCCTAAAATCCATGCCATTTACACGTCCCCTGGCGCCGCAACTGCCTCTGGGAACCTTACCATAGGTCTCAGACCGCACGTCTTGTAATTCTCTGTCTGGGAAATTATATATCTATCAAATCTATCTATTTATCTATCAAATCTATCTAACTATATATCGTATCTATCAAATGTATATTGCATCTATTGATCTATCTAATCTATGTATCTATCTATAAAATCTATCTATCTCGTGGCCGGACTGCTTTGTGACAGCCACTTGTGTTTCGGTCAAATGTCCGTCGGACAAATGTCCGTCAGCTAAAAATCCGGCCACGATTGCACGCGCAGTGCCCCAAATTTGAAGTAGGAAGACCGAACAAGCATCTTTTTCCATCTCCCGGTTCCTAAAATCCATGCCATATACACCTCCCCCGATAGGGGGAGTAACAGGTAATAAATTGGTCAGAATAGTACTAATTAACACACCACTCATATCTGGTGCCACAGTAGATTGCACGCGCAGTGCCCCAAATTTGAAGTAGGAGGACCGACCAAGCATATTTTTCCATCTCCCGGTTCCTAAAATCCATGCCATATACACGTCCCCTGGCGCCGCAACTGCCTCTGGGAACCTTACCATGGGTCCCAGACCGCACGTCTTGTAATTCTCTGTCTGGGAAATTATTTATCTATCAAATCTATCTATTTATCTATCAAATCTATCTAACTATCTATCGTATCTATCAAATGTATATTGCATCTATCGATCTATCTAATCTATGTATCTATCTATCAAATCTATCTATCTCGTGGCCGGACTGTTTTGTGACAGCCATTTGTGTTTCGGCCAAATGTCCATCGGACAAATGTCCGTCGGCTAAAAGTCCGGCCACGATTGCATGCGCAGTGCCCCAAATTTGAAGTAGGAGGACCGACCAAGCATCTTTTTCCATCTCCCGGTTCCTAAAATCCATGCCATATACACCTCCCCCGATAGGGGGAGTAACAGGTATTAAACTGATCAGAATAGTACTAATTAACACACCACTCATATCTGGTGTCACAGTAGATTGTACGGGCAGTGCCCCAAATTTGAAGTAGGAGGACCGACCAAGCACCTTTTTCCATCTCTCGGTTCCTAAAATCCATGCCATATACACGTCCCCTGGCGCCGCAACTGCCTCTGGGAACCTTACCATGGGTCCAAGGCCGAACGTCTTGTAATTCTCTGTCTGGGAAATTATATATCTATCAAATCTTTCTATTTATCTATCAAATCTATCTAACTATCTATCATATCTATCAAATGTATATTGCATCTATTGATCTATCTAATCTATGTATCTATCTATCAAATCTATCTATCTCGTGGCCGGACTGTTTTATGACAGCCACTTGTGTTTCGGCCAAATGTCCGTCGGCCAAATGTCTGCCGGCCAATTGTCTGTCGGCTAAAAGTCCGGCCACGATTGCACGCGCAGTGCCCCAAATTTGAAGTAGGAGGACCGACCAAGCATCTTTTTCCATCTCTCGGTTCCTAAAATCCATGCCATATACACGTCCCCTGGCGCCACAACTGCCTCTGGGAACCTTACCATGGGTCCCAGACCGCACGTCTTGTAATTCTCTGTCTGGGAAATTATATATCTATCAAATCTATCTATTTATCTATCAAATCTATCTAACTATCTATCGTATCTATCAAATGTATATTGCATCTATTGATCTATCTAATCTATGAATCTATCTATCAAATCTATCCATCTCGTGGCCGGACTGTTTTGTGACAGCCACTTGTTTTTCGGCCAAATGTCCGTCGGACAAATGTCCGTCGGCTAAATGTCCGGCCACGATTGCATGCGCAGTGCCCCAAATTTGAAGTAGGAGGACCGACCAAGCATCTTTTTCCATCTCCCGGTTCCTAAAATCCATGCCATATACACCTCCCCCGATATGGGGAGTAACAGGTATTAAACTGATCAGAATAGTACTACTTAACACACCACTCATATCTGGTGCCACAGTAGATTGCACGTGCAGTGCCCCAAATTTGAAGTAGGAGGACTGACCAAGCATCTTTTTCAATCTCCCGGTTCCTAAAATCCATACCATATACACGTCCCCTGGCACCGCAACTGCCTCTGGGAACCTTACCATGGGTCCCAGGCCGCACGTCTTGTAATTCTCTGTCTGGGAAATTATATATCTATCAAATCTATCTATTTATCTATCAAATCTATCTATCTATCGTATCTATCAAATGTATATTGCATCTATTGATCTATCTAATCTATGTATCTATCTATCAAATCTATCTCGTGGCAGGACTGTTTTGTGACAGCCACTTGTGTTTCGGCCAAATGTCCGTCGGCTAAAAGTCTGGCCACGATTGCACGCGCAGTGCCCCAAATGTGAAGTAGGAGGACCGACCAAGCATCTTTTTCCATCTCCCGGTTCCTAAAATCCATGCCATATACACGTCCCCTGGCGCCGCAACTGCCTCTGGGAACCTTACCATGGATCTCAAACCGCACGTCTTGTAATTCTCTGTCTGGGAAATTATATATCTATCAAATCTATCTATTTATCTATCAAATCTATCTAACTATATATAGTATCTATCAAATGTATATTGCTTCTATTGATCTATGTAATCTATGTATCTATCTATCAAATCTATCTATCTCATGTCCGGACTGTTTTGTGACAGCCACTTGTGTTTCGGCCAAATGTCCATCGATGAAATGTCCGTTGGCTAAATGTCCATCGGCTAAAAGTCCGGCAACGATTGCACGCGCAGTGCCCCAAATTTGAAGTAGGAGGACCGACCAAGCATCTTTTTCCATCTCCCAGTTCCTAAAATCCATGCCATATACACCTCCCCCGATAGGGGGAGTAACAGGTATTAAATTCATCAGAATAGTACTACTTAACACACCACTCATATCTGGTGCCACAGTAGATTACACGCGCAGTGCCCCAAATTTGAAGTAGGAGGACCGACCAAGCATCTTTTTCCATCTCCCGGTTCCTAAAATCCATGCCATATACACGTCCCCTGGCGCCGCAACTGCCTCTGGGAACCTTTCCATGGGTCCCAGACCGCACGTCTTGTAATTCTCTGGCTGGGAAATTATATATCTATCAAATCTATATATTTATCTATCAAAATCTATCTAACTATCTATCGTATCTATCAAATGTATATTGCATCTATTGATCTATCTAATCTATGTATCTATCTATCAAATCTATCTATCTCGTGGCCGGACTGTTTTGTAACAGCCACTTATATTTCGGCCAAATGTCCGTTGGACAAATGTCCGTTGGCCAAATGTCCATCGGCTAAAAGTCCGGCCACGATTGCACGCGCAGTGTCCCAAGTTTGAAGTAGGAGGACCGACCAAGCATCTTTTTCCATCTCCCGGTTCCTAAAATCCATGCTATATACACCTCCCCCGTAAGGGGGAGTAACAGGTATTAAACTGATCAGAATAGTACTACTTAACACACTACTCATATCTGGTGCCACAGTAGATTGCACGCGCAGTGCCCCAAATTTGAAGTAGGAGGACAGACCAAGCATCTTTTTCCATCTCCCGGTTCCTAAAATCCATGCCATATACACGTCCCCTGGCGCCGCAACTGCCTCTGGGAACCTTACCATGGATCTCAAACCGCACGTCTTGTAATTCTCTGTCTGGGAAATTATATATCTATCAAATCTATCTATTTATCTATCAAATCTATCTAACTATATATAGTATCTATCAAATGTATATTGCTTCTATTGATCTATGTAATCTATGTATCTATCTATCAAATCTATCTATCTCATGTCCGGACTGTTTTGTGACAGCCACTTGTGTTTCGGCCAAATGTCCATCAATCAAATGTCCGTTGGCTAAATGTCCATCGGCTAAAAGTCCGGCAACGATTGCACGCGCAGTGCCCCAAATTTGAAGTAGGAGGACCGACCAAGCATCTTTTTCCATCTCCCAGTTCCTAAAATCCATGCCATATACACCTCCCCCGATAGGGGGAGTAACAGGTATTAAATTCATCAGAATAGTACTACTTAACACACCACTCATATCTGGTGCCACAGTAGATTACACGCGCAGTGCCCCAAATTTGAAGTAGGAGGACCGACCAAGCATCTTTTTCCATCTCCCGGTTCCTAAAATCCATGCCATATACACGTCCCCTGGCGCCACAACTGCCTCTGGGAACCTTACCATGGGTCCCAGGCCGCACGTCTTGTAATTCTCTGTCTGGGAAATTATATATCTATCAAATCTATCTATTTATCTATCAAATCTATCTAACTATCTATCGTATCTATCAAATGTATATTGCATCTATTGATCTATCTAATCTATGTATCTATCTATCAAATCTATCTATCTCGTGGCCGGACTGTTTTGTAACAGCCACTTATGTTTCGGCCAAATGTCCGTTGGACAAATGTCCGTTGGCCAAATGTCCATCGGCTAAAAGTCCGGCCACGATTGCACGCGCAGTGTCCCAAGTTTGAAGTAGGAGGACCGACCAAGCATCTTTTTCCATCTCCCGGTTCCTAAAATCCATGCTATATACACCTCCCCCGTAAGGGGGAGTAACAGGTATTAAACTGATCAGAATAGTACTACTTAACACACTACTCATATCTGGTGCCACAGTAGATTGCACGCGCAGTGCCCCAAATTTGAAGTAGGAGGACAGACCAAGCATCTTTTTCCATCTCCCGGTTCCTAAAATCCATGCCATATACACGTCCCCTGGCGCCGCAACTGCCTCTGGGAACCTTACCATGGATCTCAAACCGCACGTCTTGTAATTCTCTGTCTGGGAAATTATATATCTATCAAATCTATCTATTTATCTATCAAATCTATCTAACTATATATAGTATCTATCAAATGTATATTGCTTCTATTGATCTATGTAATCTATGTATCTATCTATCAAATCTATCTATCTCATGTCCGGACTGTTTTGTGACAGCCACTTGTGTTTCGGCCAAATGTCCATCAATCAAATGTCCGTTGGCTAAATGTCCATCGGCTAAAAGTCCGGCAACGATTGCACGCGCAGTGCCCCAAATTTGAAGTAGGAGGACCGACCAAGCATCTTTTTCCATCTCCCAGTTCCTAAAATCCATGCCATATACACCTCCCCCGATAGGGGGAGTAACAGGTATTAAATTCATCAGAATAGTACTACTTAACACACCACTCATATCTGGTGCCACAGTAGATTACACGCGCAGTGCCCCAAATTTGAAGTAGGAGGACCGACCAAGCATCTTTTTCCATCTCCCGGTTCCTAAAATCCATGCCATATACACGTCCCCTGGCGCCGCAACTGCCTCTGGGAACCTTTCCATGGGTCCCAGACCGCACGTCTTGTAATTCTCTGGCTGGGAAATTATATATCTATCAAATCTATCTATTTATCTATCAAAATCTATCTAACTATCTATCGTATCTATCAAATGTATATTGCATCTATTAATCTATCTAATCTATGTATCTATCTATCTATCAAATCTATCTATCTCGTGGCCGGACTGTTTTGTAACAGCCACTTATGTTTCGGCCAAATGTCCGTCGGACAAATGTCCGTTGGCCAAATGTCCATCGGCTAAAAGTCCGGCCACGATTGCACGCGCAGTGTCCCAAATTTGAAGTAGGAGGACCGACCAAGCATCTTTTTCCATCTCTCGGTTCCTAAAATCCATGCCATATACACCTCCCCCGTAAGGGGGAGTAACAGGTATTAAACTGATCAGAATAGTACTACTTAACACACTACTCATATCTGGTGCCACAGTAGATTGCACGCGCAGTGCCCCAAATTTGAAGTAGGAGGACCGACCAAGCATCTTTTTCCATCTCCCGGTTCCTAAAATCTATGCCATATACACGTCCCCTGGCGCCGCAACTGCCTCTGGGACTGGGAACCTTACCATGGGTCCCAGACCGCACGTCTTGTAATTCTCTGTCTGGGAAATTATATATCTATCAAATCTATCTATTTATCTATCAAATCTATCTAACTATCTATTGTATCTATCAAATGTATATTGCATCTATTGATCTATCTAATCTATGTATCTATCTATCTATCAAATCTATCTATCTCGTAGCCGGACTGTTTTGTGACAGCCACTTGTGTTTCGGCCAAATGTCCGTCGGACAAATGTCCATCGGCTAAAAGTCCGGCCACGATTGCACGCGCAGTGCCCCAAATTTGAAGTAGGAGGACCGACCAAGCATCTTTTTCCATCTCCCGGTTCCTAAAATCCATGCCATATACACCTCCCCCGATAGGGGGAGTAACAGGTATTAAACTGATCAGAATAGTACTACTTAACACACTACTCATATCTGGTGCCACAGTAGATTGCACGCGCAGTGCCCCAAATTTGAAGTAGGAGGACCGACCAAGCATCTTTTTCCATCTCCCGGTTCCTAAAATCTATGCCATATACACGTCCCCTGGCGCCGCAACTGCCTCTGGGACTGGGAACCTTATCATGGGTCCCAGACCGCACGTCTTGTAATTCTCTGTCTGGGAAATTATATATCTATCAAATCTATCTATTTATCTATCTATCAAATCTATCTAACTATCTATTGTATATATCAAATGTATATTGCCTCTATTGATCTATCTAATCTATGTATCTATCTATCAAATCTATCTATCTCATAGCCGGACTGTTTTGTGACAGCCACTTGTGTTTCGGCCAAATGTCCGTCGGACAAATGTCCATCGGCTAAAAGTCCGGCCACGATTGCACGCGCAGTGCCCCAAATTTGAAGTAGGAGGACCGACCAAGCATCTTTTTCCATCTCCCGGTTCCTAAAATCCATGCCATATACACCTCCCCCGATAGGGGGAGTAACAGGTATTAAACTGATCAGAATAGTACTGCTTAACACACCACTCATATCTGGTGGCACAGTAGATTGCACGCGCAGTGCCCCAAATTTGAAGTAGGAGGACCGACCAAGCATCTTTTTCCATCTCCCGGTTCCTAAAATCCATGCCATATACACCTCCCCTGGCGCCGCAACTGCCTCTGGGAACCTTACCATGGGTCCCAGACTGCACATCTTGTAATTCTCTGTCTGGGAAATTATATATCTATCAAATCTATCTATTTATCTATCAAATCTATCTATCGTATCTATCAAATGTATATTGCATCTATTGATCTATCTATCTAATCTATGTATCTATGCATCTATAAAATCTATCTATCTCGTGGTTGTGCAAATGGACTGTTTGCGGTGCGTTAAACGGGGAGTTTGGTCTGTCACTGTGAAGCGGGCGTAACCCTTACACTACCTGATCAAACCTGATGTTTTAAAGCACGTTATTCCAAACAATTTAGGAATGTTAGGTGATTTATGCCCTTTATGGATTAAAACCAGACTCTGCATCAACTATGTAATTTTCCATAGGAGTTTTGTCATGGATCTCCCTCCGGCATGCCACAGTCCAGGTGTTATTCCCCTTGAAACAACTTTTCCATCACTATTGTGGCCAGAAAGAGTGGGTTTTAAAGTTCGCCTGCCTATTGAAGTCAATGGCGGTTCTCCCGGTTCGCCCGTTCGCGAACAGTTGCGGAAGTTCGAGTCCGCCGTTCGCGAACGGAAAATTTTAAGTTCGCGACATCACTATTTAAAAGAAGAAAGATTAGACAGCACAAGGAAGCGAGTTGCAGTGGATTGGGCCACACGAGTGAAGTCCTGCAGTCTAGCATGGGAGGAGGTGATGATAGAAGATACAAGGAGATTGTCACTGTTGGACCTTAGGGGGCAGGCTAGAGTATATTTGTTGATTAGTGAGGACAGCTAGTGGGGAGCGGCGTTAATAAGGGCTTTGTACGGCAGGGTGAGAATTTTGAATATAATTCTGCTGTGATTGAGGAGCCAATGAAGGGACAGATACAGAGAGGTGGGAAAGGTTGGATGGATTGAAGGAGGAAGTGACGGGAGAGAGGAAGAAATTAGCAGGGATTGGATTAGTTTCTCATTAGAGTCAGAGCTCAGAAAAGGACAAATTTTGGAAATATTACATAGGTGGTTGCAGCAGGATGAAGAGAGTAATTGGATGTGAGGGATGAAGGAGGGATTAGAGTCAAGGTAACGCTAAGGCAGCGGGTTTTGGGTGATGCCGGCTACAGTGATAGAAAAGTCAGAAACCAGAGTAGAGTTACAGTGGGGATTAGAAGGAGCTCAGTCTTGGACATGTTAATGTTCAGATGGTGAGAGACCACCCAGGAAGGAATACCAGATAAGCAGTCACTGACATCAGAAAGGACAGAGGGAGAGAGAGCAGAGAGGTCTAAATACAAATAATATTATTTTTCCAACCATACGTTAGTGACATCATTTAGCCATGTTTTACTCTTACTGATTTTTTTTTATCTTCCCCACTTTGCTACAAAAAGTGCTTGTCAGGGGACATCCTAAAACATTTAGGCCTCTAGTTATCAAGCCGTCAACCTCAAATACGCTGAAATTCCGCAGCGTATTTGTGGCGAGGCTGATTCGCCTAAGTTATCAAGCCCTACACACCGGCAAAAGTAGAATTTAGTGACGTAAGGTTCGATCCGCCAGACTCAGTCCGACACAGATCGATTCTTACGTCACTCCAGATGTTCCGCACACAAGTTCGGCACAATCTGACTACTTTGGCTAGTTAACAAAAAACTAGCAGGTACACTCAGCACTTTTCCGGCCCAGCGTACCTGGTTTTCAATCTGCCGCCCTGGAGGCGGCGGATCCCATAGGAATCAATGGGAGTCTGACCATAGCGAAAGTTCATGTTCGCTGCTGCCCGACATCCTATTGATTCTTATGGGAGCTGTCTACACCTAACACCCTAACATGTACCCCGAATCTAAACACCCCTAATCTGTCCCCCCCTACACCGCCGCAACTAAATAAATGTATTACCACCCTAAACCACCGCTCCCGGAGCCCACCGCCACTCTAATAAACTGATTAACCCCTAAACCGCCGCTCCCGGACCCCGCCGCCACTATAATAAATATGTTAACCCCTAAACCGCCACTCCCGGACCCTGCCGCAACTATAATATATATGTTAACCCCTAAACCGCCGCTCCCGGATCCCGCCGCCACTTACATAATACCTATTAACCCCTATCCTGTCCCCCCTACACCGCCGCCACTATAATAAATGTATTAACCCCTATCCTGCCCCCCTACACCGCCGCAACTATAATAAAATTATTAACCCCTATACCTAAGTCTAACCCTAACCCTAACACCCCCCTAACTTAAATAATAATTAAATACATCTAAATATTATAACTCTTATTAACTAAATTAATCCTATTTAAAAATAAATACTTACCTTTAAAATAAACCCTAATATAGCAACAATATAAATAATAATTATATTGTAGCTATTTTAGTATTTATTTTTATTTTACAGGCAAATTTAAATTTATTTTAACTAGGTACAATAGCTATTAAATAGTTATTAACTATTTAATAGCTACCTAGTTAAAATACAGAGACATTTACCTGTAAAATAAAAACTAACCTAAGTTACAATTACACCTAACACTACACTATCATTAAATAAATTATTCCTATTTAAAACTAAATACTTACCTGTAAAATAAACCCTAAGATAGTTACAATGTAATTAATAATTACATTGTAGCTATTTTAGGATTTATATTTATTTTACAGGTAACTTTGTATTTATTTTAGCTAGTTAGAATAGTTATTAAATAGTTATTAACTATTTAATTTGCATACGAAGAGAGAAGCGCTCTACCAGGAACGAACAACAGCTCAGTGGCTTGTTCTATGGCGATTTACCATCCGGAAGCAGCCTCTTTTAGACCAGTGTGCTTTTAACAGAAGAAAACTTTCCTGAAGTATATCAGTCTGATCCCGCCAAGTAAGGTCAGTCCAGCCCCGAAATACCAGGCAATTCTCCTCTGAACAAGGAACATGACAACCCCAGACGATCGTTTCGGCCTCCTATGGGCCTCGTCAGTGAGGTGCAGCCACATTCCTCTAAGCACACTGGGCAAGGAGTCCACGTCTGGTTTCCCCCATCACCCATAGGGAGACTTCCCCAGGGTCATAATAATTTGCATACGAAGAGAGAAGCGCTCTACCAGGAACGAACAACAGCTCAGTGGCTTGTTCTATGGCGATTTACCACCCGGAAGCAGCTTCTTTTAGACCAGTGTGCTTTTCACAGAAGAAAACTTTCCTGAAGTATATCAGTCTGATCCTGCCAAGTAAGGTCAGTCCAGCCCCGAAATACCAGGCAATTCTCCTCTGAACAAGGAACATGACAACCCCATGCACACTTGCCCTTAGAGAGATACAACTGCACCTCACTGACGAGGCCCATAGGAGGCCGAAACGATCGTCTGGGGTTGTTGCTTCCCTTGTCCAGAGAAGAATTGCCTGGTATTTCGGCGCTGGACTGTCATTGGACAGGGTCAGACTGATATGCTTCAGGATATTTTTTCTCTGTGAAGGGGCATAGTGTGCAAAAAGAACCTGCACCCTGAGGAGTTACAATAAAAATGAACAAGCATGGAAGTTATTCCAGCTTCTGTTCTATCTCATGGAGTGCTGTTCTCTCTCTTTCGAATTAACTATTTAATAACTACCTAGCTAAAAGAAATACAAAATTACCTGTAAAATAAATCCTAACCTAAGTTACAAATAAACCTAACACTACACTATCATTAAATTAATTAAATAAATTACCTACAAATAACTACAATTAAATACAATTAAATAAACTAACTAAAGTACAAAAAATAAAAAAAACTAAGTTACAAAAAATAAAAAAAATAAGTTACAAACATTTAAAAAATATTACAACAATTTTAAGCTACTTACACCTAATCTAAGCCCCCTAAACAAAGCCCCCCAAAATAAAAAATGCCCTACCCTATTCTACATTAAAAAGTTAACAGCTCTATTACCTTACCAGCCCTTAAAAGGGCCTTTTGCGGGGCATGCCCCAAATAATTCAGCTCTTTTGCCTGTAAAAAAAAAAAATACATTTATAAGAGTTGCGGCGGGGTCTAGGAGCGGCGGTTTAGGGGTTAATAACTTTATTTAGTTGCGGGGGGCTCCGGTATAGGGGGTAGAACAGTATAGTTAGTGTGGGTGCTTAGTGACAGCTTGTCAATAAAGCTGTAAAAAAGCCGAAGAGCAGCGAGATCGGATGAGTGATAACTATCACAGTCCGCTACTCATCGCCCCGTACTTGGTGCGCGGCTTTTTGACAGATTTATTGATAACTTTGGAGAGCGTATTCAGGTGTGCGGCGATGGTAGGCGAGCTTAGGCGGGCGTATTAGGGCCAGCGATGGCAGGTAAGTAGACACGTTGATAACTAGAGGCCTTAATGTGAAAATGGCTTAATGTAGCTTAATGAGTAAAAAAATTGGCCAAATGTTAATCAATTGCTGCATAATTTTGCACAACGCAAGATTTCCAGTATCCAAGCCTATCCTAGAAGTTTCATGGATTTTGGTGTCCCACAAGGCAAATGAGTGACATTAAGCTTGTTTTTTGGGGAGCTTAATATGGCTTAACGTACAAAATTGAACTTAGATGTTAACCAATTTCCCCCAAACTTACCACAATACATTAATCTATCGATTCAAACATATGATGAAAATTTCAGGACATTTGATAAAACATACCGAAAATTATTAACATTTAACTATTTTTTTACAATCCTAAAACATTTAATGTGAGCAGCTTAATGTAAAAAGAGCTTAATGTACCAAAATTCACCTAAACATCAATCAATTGCCTTGAAATATGGCAAAAACTCAGTTTGTCACAATCCAAACCTATCCTAGAAGTTTCATGGATTTTAGGTTTCCCACAAGGCAAATGAGTGACATTAAGCTTGTTTTTGGGGATCTTAATGTGGCTTAACGTATAAAATTGAACTTAGATGTTAACCAATATCCCCAAACTTCCCACAATACATTAATCTATCTATTCAAACATATTCTGAAAATTTCAGGACGTTTGATAAAACATACAAAACGTTATTCACATTTAACAATTTTTTTATAATCCTAAAACATTTAGGGGCCCATTTATCAAGCCCCGTATGGAGCTTGAAGGGTCGTGTTTCTGGTGTATATGATCGGGTTGATTGAAACCCCCTGCTTATGGCTGATTGGCTGCGAATCTGCAGGGGGCGGCGTTGCACCAGCAGTTCATAAGAGCTGCTGGTGCAATGCTGAATACGGAGAGCGTATTGCTCTCCACATTCAGCGAGGTCTGTCTGATCCGCACTCAGGTCCGGCAGACCTTTCATAAATAGGCAACACAGATAGTATATAGGAACGCCGATGGCTTAGGTATACACCAGGTTACAGATGTGGTTGTTCACAACTTAGTATAATGAGTCAGGGTATAACAGAAGTTCGTTAGTCCAAATTGCAATATAGGATCTCAATCTCTGAGTAAACAGTGATAAAATAATGTGTAATCAACATATATTAAAACCAAATACTATACATCAAATAAATAATTTACTGAATAAAATGCAGAATTAAAAAGACTTATTACTAAATAAAATCAATAGATATAGACATAACTATGTCCATAAATCTTCAATGGGCTATTAATATGTTATTGTGTAAGCCAAATATAAGAGAAAAAAATAAGAGAAAAAAATATATAGAAAAATGGTATAATGATGTATAACCCAAAAGAAAAAAGGTTAAAGAATTGGCAAATGCAACCCAAATTAATTATAATCAATACCGGTATGATAAAAAATGTAAAAAAGTAAAAAAAAAAGTGGGGGAAAAAATTAAAAAAAGTGCAAAGATCAATTGTGGTAAAAAACAAGCTAGAAATGTTGAAAAATACAATATGTTATTGTGAGCCAATCAAAAATCAAACAAATAGGTGATAGCAAATGAATAAATAAATATGATAACAATCCACTAAAAATGGTTTAAACAGATTAAAGAAGTAGTGTTATCCCAAATGGGGATAGTGAACTAAAATGTGTCAGACGTTAGTCATTAACATAACATAAAACAATATAAATCAATAAACTTAGATAATATAGAATCCAAAGGGATCTGAGTAGAGCCTGATAACCAAAATGTGGTGAAGTTAATCCAAATAGTCCAAATAATTCCAGTTATGGCAAATTCAAAATATAACAAATCCAAAGTGTCCACAAATAAAAGTTTAAGGTAAAATTAAAGTCAATTATTGTCCATAAATGTCCAATTCTTTTATCCAAATTCGGTAGTTACCTAAAAAAGAAAGAAAAGAAACAGGCGATATACAAAATGCTTTTTGGGATAGAGTCTATTGGTAGATAACTCACCCAAATATATTGGTCCTGGGGGTATATTGAGCCTCACAAATCCTGCTTAGAAGCCCGTCTACGCGTTTCAGCCCTTAGATAGGGCCTTTTTCAAGACATAGTGAGGCTCAAATAGTACTAACCTTTTATACATTATTATCGGAGGGGTGGCCTGTGTTTTTGGCGCCTAAAATATTCCATTGTGGTATTTGAAACTTCCGTCGCTGTTGTTGTTAGACTATGTAACATCTGGTCTATTTGCCTGATGACGTCATATCTGGTACTTCCGGTAAAATAATTTCCGGTCATACGGGGCCATATTTGTTATGGGTATGCCAGGATAGCGGGTACTATCTCTTACGCCGCTATTATCGTTAATGAAAGGAATAGGTATATGTATTAGAGATATTAATGTGGTAATTACCTAATAATATACCAAATAAGAAGAGAAAAATGTATATATATATTTGTGAAGGGAACTATGAAGACATTGGTGTATGAATTTATAAAAAATTGTAAAATATATATATATATATATATATAATATAAAATATATGAATAATCCAGATAAAAAAGCATTCCAAAAATATTCCAAAAATATTGTATTCGAGTATCTATATGGTAGGTTCTATAGATAGCTTTAATCAATTGGAAACTAGGGATTTTAGGCTCAATATACTCCAGGACTTACATGATTTTCACATTCACTTTTTATAGCAACAATAACCAATACATCAATTAAAAGATAATAAATAAAAAAATTAAAAAAAATAGATATATGACATACTCCAGGACTAATAATCTTCCAACACGTATTCCCACACGTATTCATACTCGTGAGGAAAATATAAAATTGGAGATTTTTTTTTTTTATTAGTTAAAAGAAGATTTTATATAGTAATAATATAACATATATGGTGAAGAGTCTATATTAAAAAATCTAACTATATCCTGATGCTAAGAGATGTTGATACTCATATATTGGTACAATGTTGTTGGTACAACCAGACCATGTTGGAAGAGGGGGGAGGATTGAGCTAATTGGACTATATGTGTCCTATCTTCTCTATTACCATAAGACTGGGGGACTCCAAAGAACTACAGAATGGTTCATACATTTAGAATAAATGGACCATTTCGAAATTTGCATTTAATCCCTTAGGATGAATGCAGTCTAAGTTGAAGACCCATTTTGCTTCAGTCCTTAACATTCTCTGTTCCATATCGCCTCCTCTCCAGTCCTTGGTTAGTTTGCTTATCCCCATATATTTGAAACTTTTATCACTCCCTCCGTGTACTTCCTTGAAATGTTTGTAGATGGGCAAATCTACTTTCTTCCACTTGATCTGTAGCAGGTGTTCTCGGATTCTATCTCTGAGTTTTTGTGTGGTCTGGCCCACATATTGTAGGCCACACCCACATTCGATAAGATAGATAACAAATTGATCCGTGCACCTAATAGTTTGCTTAATATTAAACTCTTCACTGGAGACTTTGGACTTGAAAATGTCAGACATTATTCCATGTGTACATGCTTTACAGAGATAGCACGGAAAGAAGCCAGATAACTTCTTCCCCATGATTCCCATAGAGTTTGTAGATTTTTTGTTTTTGGGGACACTGGGAGCTAGAATCAATTTGAGGTTGTTGGCTTTAATATAAATGAACTGGGGCTGTTCCATGAGATGTTCTCCTATGATGTCGTCATTTCTTAGAAGGTGCCAATGTCGCTTAATTATATCTTCGATAGATTTCTTTTTTTCACTGTATTGGGTGATATATGGGACTTTCAGACCTTCATTGATACCTGTTGCTTGTTTCGGTTTATACGTTAGAAGGGTATCCCTTTCTATGCTTTCTATTTCAAGGAAGTACACGGAGGGAATGATAAAAGTTTCAAATATATGGGGATAAGCAAACTAACCAAGGACTGGAGAGGAGGCGATATGGAACAGAGAATGTTAAGGACTGAAGCAAAATGGATCTTCAACTTAGACTGCATTCATCCTAAGGGATTAAATGCAAATTTTGAAATGGTCCATTTATTCTAAATGTATGAACCATCCTCTAATTGTTCCTCCATTATCAGGAAGACAACAGCCCTGTAGTTCTTTGGAGTCCCCCAGTCTTATGGTAATAGAGAAGATAGGACACATATAGTCCAATTAGTTCAATCCTCCCCCCTCTTCCAACATGGTCTGGTTGTACCAACAACATTGTACCAAAAGATAAGAGTATCAACATCTCTTAGCATCAGGATATAGTTAGATTTTTTAATATAGACTCTTCACCATATATGTTATATTATTACTATATAAAACCTTCTTTTAACTAATAAAAAATAATAATTCTCCAATTCTATATTTTCCTCATATATATAAGATTGGTGTTGGTTCTTTGGTTGTACACGAGTTTGAATACGTGTGGGAAGATTATTAGTCCTGGAGTATGTCATCTATTTTTTTTATTATTATTTTTTTTATTATTATTATTTATTATCTTTTAATTGATGTATTGGTTATTGTTGCTATAAAACGTGAATGTGAAAATCATGTAAGTCCTGGAATATATTGAGCCTAAAATCCCTAGTTTCCAATTGATTAAAGCTATCTATAGAACCTACCATATAGATACTCGAATACAATATTTTTGGAATATTTTTGGAATGATTTTTATCTGGATTATTCGTATATTATATATATATATATTTTACAATTTTTTATAAATTCATACACCAATGCCTTCATAGTTCCCTTCACAAATATATATATACATTTTTCTCTTCTTATTTGGTATATTATTAGGTAATTACCACATTAATATCTCTAATACATATACCTATTCCTTTCATTAAGGATAATAGTGGCGTAAGAGATAGTACCCGCTATCCTGGCATACCCATAACCAATATGGCCCTGTATGACCGGAAATGATTTTACCGGAAGTACCAGATATGACGTCATCCGGCAAAGAGACCGGATGTTACGTAGTCTAACGACAACAGCGGCGGGAGTTTCGAATACAACAATGGAATATTTCAGGCGCCAAAAACACAGGCCGCCCCTCCGATAATAATGTATAAAAGGTTAGTACTATTTGAGCCTCACTATGTCTTGAAAAAGGCCCTATCTAAGGGCTGAAACGCATAGACGGGGTTCTAAGCAGGATTTGTGAGGCTCAATATACCCCCAGGACTACTATATTTGGGTGAGTTATCTACCAATAGACTCTATCCCAAAAAGCATTTTGTATATTTCCTGTTTCTTTTCTTTCTTTTTTAGGTAACTACCAAATTTGGATAAAAGAATTGGACATTTATGGACAATAATTGACTTTACTTTTACCTTAAACTTTTATTTGTGGACACTTTGGATTTGTTATATTTTGAATTTGCCATAACTGGAATTATTTGGACTATTTGGATTAACTTCACCACATTTTGGTTATCAGGCTCTACTCGGATCCCTTTGGATCCTATATTATCTAAGTTTATTGATTTAAATTATTTTATGTTATGTTAATGACTAACGTCTGACACTTAGGCCTAGATTTGGAGTTTTGCGGTAGATGGGCTGTTAACGCTACGCGGGCTTTTTTCTGGCCGCACCATAAAATTAACTCTGGTATCGAGAGTCCCAAAAAATGCTGCGTTAGGCTCCAAAAAAGGAGCGTAGAGCATTTTTACCGCAAATGCAACTCTCGATACCAGAGTTGCTTACGGACGCGGCCAGCCTCAAAAACGTGCTCGTGCACGATTCCCCCATAGGAAACAATGGGGCTGTTTGAGCTGAAAAAAAAACTAACACCTGCAAAAAAGCAGCGTTCAGCTCCTAACGCAGCCCCATTGTTTGCTATGCGGAAACACTTCCTACGTCTGCACCTAACACCCTAACATGTACCCCGAGTCTAAACACCCCTACCCTTACACTTATTAACCCCTAATCTGCCGCCCCCGCTATCGCTAACCCCTGCATTATATTATTAACCCCTAATCTTCCGCTCCGTAAACCGCAGCAACTTACATTATCCCTATGTACCCCTAATCTGCTGCCCCTAACACCGCCGACCCCTATATTATATTTATTAACCCCTAACCTGCCCCCCACAACGTCGCCGACACCTGCCTACACTTATTAACCCCTAAACTGCCGAGCGGACCTGAGCGCTACTATAATAAAGTTATTAACCCCTAATCCGCCTCACTAACCCTATCATAAATAGTATTAACCCCTAATCTGCCCTCCCTAACATCGCAGACACCTAACTTCAATTATTAACCCCTAATCTGACGACCGGAGCTCATCGCTACTATAATAAATGGATTAACCCCTAAAGCTAAGTCTAACCCTAACACTAACACCCCCCTAACTTAAATATAATTCAAATCTAACGAAATTAATTAACTCTTATTAAATAAATTATTCCTATTTAAAGCTAAATACTTACCTGTAAAATAAATCCTAATATAGCTACAATATAAATTATAATTATATTATAGCTATTTTAGGATTTATATTTATTTTACAGGTAACTTTGTATTTATTTTAACCAGGTACAATAGCTATTAAATAGTTAATAACTATTTAATAGTTACCTAGTTAAAATAATAATGTTTTTTTTACAGGCAAAAGAGCTGATTTTCTTGGGGCATGCCCCGCAAAGGGCCCTGTTCAGGGCTGGTAAGGTAAAAGAGCTTTTAACTCTATTAATTTAGAATAGGGTAGGGCATTTTTTTATTTTGGGGGTCTTTGTTATTTTATTAGGGGGCTTAGAGTAGGTGTAATTAGTTTAAAATTGTTGTAATATTTTTCTTATGTTTGTAAATATTTTTTTATTTTTTGTAACTTAGTTCTTTTTTATTTTTTGTACTTTAGTTAGTTTATGTAATTGTAGTTATTTGTAGAAATTGTATTTAATTTATTTATTGATAGTGTAGTGTTAGGTTTTATTGTAGGTAATTGTAGGTATTTTATTTAATTAATTTATTGATAGGGTAGTGTTAGGTTTAATTATAACTTAGGTTAGGACTTATTTTACAGGTAATTTTGTATTTATTTGAACTAGGTAACTATTAAATAGTTCTTAACTATTTAATAGCTATTGTACCTGGTTAAAATAAATCCAAAGTTGCCTGTAAAATAAATATTAATCCTAAAATAGCTATAATATAATTATAATTTATATTGTAGCTATATTAGGATGTATTTTACAGGTAAGTATTTAGCTTTAAATAGGAATAATTTATATAATAAGAGTTAATTAATTTCGTTAGATTTAAATTATATTTAATTTAGGGGGGTGTTAGTGTTAGGGTTAGACTTAGCTTTAGGGGTTAATACATTTATTAGAATAGCGGTGAGCTCCGGTCGTCAGATTAGGGGTTAATAATTGAAGTTAGGTGTCGGCGATGTTAGGGAGGGCAGATTAGGGGTTAATACTATTTATGATAGGGTTAGTGAGGCGGATTAGGGGTTAATAACTTTATTATAGTAGCGCTCAGGTCCACTCGGCAGTTTAGGGGTTAATAAGTGTAGGCAGGTGTCGGCGACGTTGTGGGGGGCAGGTTAGGGGTTAATAAATATAATATAGCGGTCGGCGGTGTTAGGGGCAGCAGATTAGGGGTACATAAGGATAACGTAGGTGGCGGCGCTTTGCAGTCGGCAGATTAGGGGTTAATTATTGTAAGTAGCTGGCGGCGACGTTGAGGGGGGCAGGTTAGGGGTTAATAAATATAATACAGGGGTCGGCTGTGTTAGGGGCAGCAGATTAGGGGTACATAAGTATAACGTAGGTGGCGGTCGGCAGATTAGGGGTTAAAAAAATGTAATCGAGTTGCGGCGATGTGGGGGGACCTCAGTTTAGGGGTACATAGGTAGTTTATGGGTGTTAGTGTACTTTAGGGTACAGTAGTTAAGAGCTTTATGAACCGGCGTTAGCCCAGAAAGCTCTTAACTCCTGCTTTTTTTCGGCGGCTGGAGTTTTGTCGTTAGAGCTCTAACGCTCACTTCAGAAACGACTCTAAATACCGGCGTTAGGAAGATCCCATTGAAAAGATAGGATACGCAATTGACGTAAGGGGATCTGCGGTATGGAAAAGTCGCGGCTGAAAAGTGAGCGTTAGACCCTTTAATCACTGACTCCAAATACCGGCGGTAGCCTAAAACCAGCGTTAGGAGCCTCTAACGCTGGTTTTCACGGCTAACGCCAAACTCCAAATCTAGGCCATAGGGTTTTAGTTCACTATCCCTATTTGGGATAACACTAATTATTTAATCTGTTTAAACCATTTTTAGTGGATTGTTAACATATTTATTTATTAATTTGCTATCACCTATTTGCTTGATTTTTGATTGGCTCACAATCACATATTGTATTTTTCAACACTTCTAGCTTGTTTTTTTACCACAATTGATCTTTGCACTTTTTTTAAAAAAAAATTCACTTTTTTTACTTTTTTACATTTTTTATCATACCGGTATTGATTATAATTAATTTGGGTCGCATTTGCCAATTCTTTAACCTTTTTTCTTTTGGGTTATACATCGTTATACTATTTTTCTATATATTTTTTTCTCTTATATTTGGCTTACACAATAACATATTAATAGCCTATTGAAGATTTATGGACATAGTTATGTCTATATCTATTGATTTTATTTAGTAATAAGTCTTTTTAATTCTGCATTTTATTTAGGAAATTATTTATTTGATGTATAGTATTTGGTTTTAATATATGTTGATTAAACATTATTTTATCACTGTTTACTCAGAGATTGAGATCTTATATTGCAATTTGGACTAACGAACTTCTGTTATACCCTGACTCATTATACTAAGTTGTGAACAACCACATCTGTAACCTAGTGTATACCTAAGCCATCGGCGCTCCTATATACTATCTGTGTTGCCTATTTATGAAAGGTCTGCCGGACCTGAGTGCGGATCAGGTCCGACAGACCTCGCTGAATATACTATCTGTGTTGTATCTTTTGTAGGACACAGTTAGGGGGTCCTTTTATAGTGTAGCCGGTATACGAATCTAGGTGCTAGTCTCTTACTACAAATTCCTAGACTTTCATAAATAGGCGCCCTGCTCTGTGATATCACACACACTGCTGTATACTGACTCCTGCTCTGTGATATCACACACACTGCTATATACTGACTCCTGCTCTGTAATATCACACACACTGCTGTATACTGACCCTTGCTCTGTTATATCACACATACTACTGTATACTGACTCCTGCTCTGTGATATCACATACACTGCTGTATACTGACTCCTGCTCTGTGATATCACACACACTGCTGTATACTAACTCCTGCTCTGTGATATCACACACTACTGTATACTGACTCCTGCTCTGTGATATCACACACTGCTGTATACTGACTCCTGCTCTGTGATATCACACACACTGCTGTATACTGACTCCTGCTCTGTGATATTACACACACTGCTATATACTGACTTCTGCTCTGTGATATCACACACACTGCTGTATACTGACTCCTGCTCTGTGATATCACACACTGCTGTATACTGACTCCTGCTCTGTGATATCACACACACTGCTGTATACTGACTCCTGCTCTGTGATATCACACATTGCTGTATACTGACTCCTGCTCTGTGATATCACACACACTGCTGTATACTGGCTCCTGCTCTGTGATATCACACACACTGCTGTATACTGACTCCTGCTCTGTGATATCACACACACTGCTGTATACTGACTCCTGCTCTGTGATATCATACACACTGCTGTATACTGACCCTTGCTCTGTGATATCGCACACACTGCTGTATACTGACTCCTGCTCTGTGATATCACACACACTGCTGTATAATGACTCCTGCTCTGTGATATCACACACACTGCTGTATACTGACTCCTGCTCTGTGATATCACACACACTGCTGTATACTGACTCCTGCTCTGTAATATCACACACACTGCTGTATACTGTCTCCTGCTCTGTAATATCACACACACTGCTGTATACTGACTCCTGCTCTGTGATATCACACACACTGCTGTATATTGTCTCCTGCTCTGTAATATCACACACACTGCTGTATACTGACTCCTGCTCTGTAATATCACACACACTGCTGTATACTGACTCCTGCTCTGTGATATTACACACACTGCTATATACTGACTCCTGCTCTGTGATATCACACACTGCTGTATACTGACTCCTGCTCTGTGATATCACACAATGCTGTATACTGACTCCTGCTCTGTAATATCACACACACTGCTGTATACTGACTCCTGCTCTGTGATATCACACACACTGCTGTATACTGACTCCTGCTCTGTGATATCACACACACACTGCTGTAAACTGAGTCCTGCTCTGTGATATCACACACACTGCTGTATATTGACTCCTGCTCTGTGATATCACACACACTGCTGTATACTGACTCCTGCTCTGTGATATCACACACACTGCTATATACTGACTCCTGCTCTGTGATATCACACACACTGCTGTATACTGACCCCTGCTCTGTGATATCACACACACTGCTGTATACTGACTCCTGCTCTGTGATATCACACACACTGCTGTATACTGACTCCTGCTCTGTGATATCACACACACTGCTGTATACTGACTCCTGCTCTGTGATATCACACACACTGCTGTATACTGACTCCTGCTCTGTGATATCACACACACTGCTGTATACTGACTCCTGCTCTGTGATATCACACACACTGCTGTATACTGACTCCTGCTCTGTGATATCACACACACTACTGTATACTGACTCCTGCTCTGTGATATCACACACAGTGCTGTATACTGACTCCTGCTCTGTGATATCACACACACTGCTGTATACTGACTCCTGCTCTGTGATATCACACACACTACTATATACTGACTCCTGCTCTGTGATATCACACACACTGCTGTGTACTGACTCCTGCTCTGTGATATCACACACACTACTATATACTGACTCCTGCTCTGTGATATCACACACTACTGTATACTGACTCCTGCTCTGTGATATCACACACACTGCTGTATACTGACTCCTGCTCTGTGATATCACACACACTACTGTATACTGACTCCTGCTCTGTGATATCACACACACTACTGTATACTGACTCCTGCTCTGTGATATCACACACACTGCTGTATACTGACTCCTGCTCTGTGATATCACACACACTGCTGTATACTGACTCCTGCTCTGTGATATCACACACACTACTGTATACTGACTCCTGCTCTGTGATATCACACCCTGCTGTATAATGACTCCTGCTCTGTGATATCACACATACTGCTGTATACTGACTCCTGCTCTGTGATATTACACACTGCTGTATACTGACTCCTGCTCTGTGATATCACACACACTGCTGTATACTGACTGCTGCTCTGTGATATCACACACTGCTGTATACTGACTCCTGCTCTGTGATATCACACATACTGCTGTATACTGACTCCTGCTCTGTGATATCACACACACTGCTGTATACTCACTACTGCTCTGTGATATCACACACACTGCTGTATACCTGACTCCTGCTCTGTGATATCACACACACTGCTGTATACCTGACTCCTGCTCTGTGATATCACACACACTGCTGTATACTGACTCCTGATCTGTGATACAACACACACTGCTGTATACTGACTCCTGCTCTGTGATATCACACACACACTGCTGTATACTGACTCCTGCTCTGTGATATCACACACACACTGCTGTATACCTGACTCCTGCTCTGTGATATCACACACTGCTGTATACTGACTCCTGCTCTGTGATATCACACACACTGCTGTATACTGACCCCTGCTCTGTGATATCACACACACTGCTGTATACTGACTCCTGCTCTGTGATATCACACACACTGCTGTAAACTGACTCCTGCTCTGTGATATCACACACACTGCTGTATACTGACTCCTGCTCTGTGATATCACACACACTGCTGTATACTGACTCCTGCTCTGTGATATCACACACTGCTGTATACTGACTCCTGCTCTGTGATATCACACACACTGCTGTATACTGACTCTTGCTCTGTGATATCACAAACACTGCTGTGTACTGACTCCTGCTCAGTGATATCACTCACACTGCTGTATACTGACTCCTGCTCTGTGATATCACACACACACACTGCTGTATACTGACTCCTGCTCTGTGATATCACACACACTGCTGTATACTGACTCCTGCTCTGTGATATTACACACACTACTGTATACTGACTCCTGCTCAGTGATATCACACACTGCTATATACTGACTCCTGCTCTGTGATATCACACACACTGCTGTATACTGACTCCTGCTCTGTGATATCACACACACACTGCTGTATACCTGACTCCTGCTCTGTGATATCACACACACTGCTGTATACTGACTCCTGCTCTGTGATATCACACACACTGCTGTATACTGACTCCTGCTCTGTGATATCACACACACTGCTGTATACTGACTCCTGCTCTGTGATATCACACACACTACTGTATACTGACTCCTGCTCTGTGATATCACACACTGCTGTATACTGACTCCTGCTTTGTGATGGATATGGGGTATAGGGAAGAACCTAAGTAGGGGTTAAATTTAGCACTCCTTCCTATATAGTATGTTATAAAAAAAAACTTTATTAATAACTAAGTTAAAAAAGAGAATCTAATCTCCTTATTGTACCCAAAGTGAATCAACCAAATACTAAGTAAATGTATAGTAATCCCCCTGTTTCCTGGCAGATAACAGCATACCTCGGCTTCAGCTGACAGGGATGACTAAGATAAGGTTTGTTAAAATTATAAGTATAAAATGTGCAAGGTAACATGCACTAAATTACCACAAATGCGTTTCGGCTGTCCTAGCAGCCTTTTTCAATGTGAAAAATGACAAACCGAAGCCCGGGTGCTACCCCTTGATATACATTAGCCCTATGCGATAATTATCCAATAGTATTGCAGCTTGAGAAGTACGCCCTCCTGATGACCAATTGTAGTACTGTGAGTATCATAGAGTAGACGTGTTGACCCATTTACCAATCATAACTCAATGCACGTCATAGACTAGGTGTGTGCTTACGCTATGTGTTGATTGGATATCTTTCCTTGTGTGTTATGTTTACACTCGATAGTGAGATACAACCTGTTCACCACAATCATATGTTGGTAGTTACTGATCTAAAAGTACTAAATTGTCCTTGGAGCTAGCACTCGTAAATTAACCATGGCAAAGCACAATATATCCGGCTTTATAAATTCACATATCGCATATACATGTCAGTACACACATCACCTCTTTTATAAAACACCAACCTGCTCTATGGGCTACATAGCACCTCCCAGTCTCATGATGCACACATCCATGATATGTCTAGGAGTTTCCTATTCAGACAGCCACCCTTTACTATTAATGTCCACACTATCAATGTATTACAAAGTCACGCCATCACTGGATGTCATCCAGCGCCGGTAATTCCCATGTCAAGTCAACTGTAAGGCTGAAGTCCTAACAGTCAGATTTATCTGTAAAAAACAAACATTCTATTGATGTTCAGACATGTATAATTAACCTAGCAGTTCACAGTTAACTCAAAATGTTAGCAGGTATTAGCTATGAGCTTAATCTTATTGATGAATCATATACTGTAGGTGTAGTATTATTTGCCAATAATACTATGTCCATTCATTACTTGGTTTTCATAATAACATTCTCATTGTAGTATCACCAATATTTATGCCTAAAAGGGGGCTGGTATGGCGAAATATCAAATAACTCTCCAATACATAGTCTCCCTAGATCTCAATATTCATTGAATGCTGTTCATATATTGTAGTATAGTGGACAATGCGCTCTTTCTTCTCATATTCTAATGTTAGCATTAGAGAATATTTGCTAAAAAGCACTGCTAATTACACAATAGCTGTAGTGTGGTTATGGATATAAGTATATGTATAGGTTATGTATGGGCAGCACATATAAATGGTGAAAGTGCTAGTATACTCTGTATCAAACAGTAGTAAGATCTTATATTGTGGTTAGAATACAGTGACCATTTATAAGTCTCACCATGATGTTAGTATATGTTGACGGAAAACTTGTAGTCAATTTTCCAAATTATACATTTATGTCCTTTATTTGTTGGTATTATTATAGTAGTTAAGTGACCAATGGACCATGAAATCCCATTAATTCACTTGTTTATAAGTGATTATTGCTCAACATATGTGAATCTTAACTACATAGATTCTTAACATTATATCTTTAACTCTTACCACAGAGGCTATCTTTTAGTATTATTGTAATGGCCTAACTATCCAATTGGAGATAAATACTACTCAACAGATACTTTAGTATTAATAACACCTACGCCATTTGAAGATACATATCATACACTCCACGTAACATATGATTTGAAGTGATATTAATCCATTAGTGATCTTACAAAAAGACCCAAAAATTATTAGCCTAATTCATCTCATTAGGCATAACTGTATTGAGTTTAAAAATCCAATTGGTTTCTTTTTGTAATAAGATTTACTCACAATTACCACCTCTAATGCCTGATCTAACTTGTTCTAAGCCCCAACATTTGAAAGAGGTATTTTTTCTTGCATGGAACTTTAGAAAATGCCTGGCCACACTGGTTATCTGTTTACCCTTATCTGTATCTTTTTGAGCATTATGAATGTTGCTTATATGTTCAGTGATCCTGACTCCCAATTTATGTGTTGTCATACCAAGAATGTTACACGAACACGATAAGCAGTATATAACATTACTGCTCTGGCAGTTTATGTGGGTTTTTATTTTCCAATTTTTATCAAATCTATCAATAATGGCTACTTTTTTAATCATGAATTGGCATGTTTTACAATGTCCACATGGTATGGAGCCTTGATAGATAGGCTTTTTCTTTCTGTTTCTGTCAAAATGGCTTGTAGTCAAGTTATCAGTTAGGTTATTGGTCCGTCTGAATGTAAATGAGGGTCTGTCAGGTAGAAGTGTTTGTAATTTGTCATCACTCATAAGAACATGCCAGTGTTTGTTGACAATAGAGGTCAATTTTGCACTTTGGCTGTTGTACGTGGATATGAATCTCAGAGTGTTAAAATCTGATATTGCCTGTTCTTTAGGTTTAAGAAGTTCAGACCTGTCCTTGGCTAGTGCTTTTTGATAGGCTCTAGCCAGGAGTTTTTTAGAGTAGCCACGTTTTAATAATCTGTCTTTTAACTCACGGGCTGATTTCCTGAAAGACTCCAAATTAGTACAGTTTCTTTTCAGTCTGAGGTATTCCACATATGGCAAACATCTCACAGTTGATGGATGATGGTGACTACTGGCATCTAGTATATTATTTGTCGCTGTGTGTTTCCTACATGCCTCAGTAGTTAGTCGGTCACCCAGTTTGCTAATGGTTAGATCTAGGAATTCTACCTTCTCTTTACTAGAGTTGTAAGTCAGGAATAGTCCAAAGGGGTTTGTGTTAAGTGTTTGGACAAACTCTTCTAAAAGATCCATAGGACCCTCCCATATGAATAGAATATCATCTATATACCAAGACCAGTGGGTAATGTATTGGGTGTAGTTGTTTAGGGAGTCGCTAAATACTACCATCTCTTCCCATCAGTTTAGGTATATATTAGCATATGTCGGGGCACATGACGTGCCCATAGCAGTGCCCCAGATTTGTAAGTAAAATCTGTCATCAAAGACCAAATAGTTATGTGCAAGAACAAACTTCAAGAGTCTAATAATGAAGTCTTTAGTTTCCACATCTAATTCTGTATCTTTGTCTAGATAATGCGCTGCTGCTTTAATCCCCCATTCAGTCTTAATGCTTGTATATAATGACTCAACGTCACAAGTTACAAGTAAAGAGTGCTCATTAATCTGAATGTTCTGAATTTTATTCAAAATATGCATCATGTCTCCTGTATAGGAGGGAAGGTTTTCTACTATATTTCTCAGTCTAGCATCTACATATTTATTAGCTTTTTCTGTAAGGGACCCAATTCCAGAGACAATAGGTCTCCCTGGTGGACAAGAAATATTTTTATGGATCTTTGTTAAAAGATATAAGGTGGCTATTCTTGTACTTGTTACTATGAGATATGTATGTACTTTTTTTTGTCAATAACGTTCTTAAAAAGAGCAGTATTAATCAGAGTATGTAACAAGCTGGTTGTGGTTGTGGATCTCAACTGCGGAAAATATATGATTGTATGCCTTACTTTAAGATACAATGAGGAAGTTACAATGTATCTGTCTGTATGGCAGTTGAAAGTTACTATTTGATTTAAATTCCTGATCAGTATTTCTGAATCAGGTTGCACAGCAGTTGTTAAACAAACGCACCGTGGATGGGATACACTTTTCCTGATAGTCACTGAGCACACAGGAGGAGGGTTAGGTGAGTACAGATGCAGCAGGCTGTTAGTCAATTGAAGTGTGATACACACAGATAGCTGTGCTGTTTGTGAGAGCTGACAGGCAGATGGGTGGAGCAGGTATTAAGTGCTGTGCTGTAGTGTTACTCACAAAAGTTCAGTCTGAAGTTTATCACGGTACTCCTGAAGCGTGTGAAGAGGAATATGAGAAGGTATCCTGTGAGTGTGGTCCAATGTAAGTTAAGCGTCTGTACAAAGTTATAAAGTTCACAACTTATATCGGATGAGTCTGCAGTTGCGGTTTGGAAAACACTTGATCTGCCAGAGGCAATTAAGCAGGAAAATAATGCAGCAGCGGTGTTTGTTAATCCAAATTAGGAAATGTTCAGACTTAGCATATAAGTCTCTTTCAGTTGCTCAAGTAGGCTCCGTATTAGAAAAGGTTTAAATACCTTTAGATAGACTTGAACAGAGTGAGGTAAATCCCTGCAGCAGGTCTGTGAAGCTGTATGCTAAACTGGAAACAATACTGAAGCAGGGAGGGAGGCGTGTCCAGGCTTTAAATAACCTTGCTAGGTGTGAGCACAGGTAAAATTAAAGGGACAGAAAGGAATAAGGAAATCCATGACATACCCCCCACCTCAGGGTAGGTGCCCCGCAGCTACGAATCTAGGTCGTTCTGGATTCCTCCTGTGAAACAGGGATACCAATTTGGGAGCACGAACATTCGAGGAAGGTTCCCAAGAGTCATTCTCCTCAGAGAATCCCTTCCAACGGATTAAGTATTGAAGAGTTCCACGGTAAATACGGGAGTCCAGGATGGCATCAACTTCGTATTCCGTGTCCGAATCCTGTAAGATGAGAGGAGGAATCTGGCTGGCCACCTGTCTAGTTCCGCAATGAGGTTTTAACAAAGAGACGTGGAAGGTGGGATGAAGTCGAAAAGTAGAAGGCAGATCCAAGGTAACAGCATTTTGGTTCACAACCTTTGTGATAGGATAAGGACCAATGAAGACAGCACTAAGTTTCTTGCTGGGGGTTTTCAGTTTTATATTCTTGGTCGACAGCCAGACCAGATCACCTATTTTATAGGAAGGTGGTTGACGTCTTCGGAGGTTATAGTAACGTCTCTGATGAGCCTGAGCATCAGCTATATGCCTCTTGAGTTCTATGAAGAGATCCTGGAGATCCTTAGTGAGGTCATCAACCTTGGGACAGTTTGAATCTGTCCGAGGGTGAAGTTGGAAGGAAGGGTGAAAAGCATAATTCGCAAAAAATGGTGTCTTGGAAGTAGTGGAACTTGTAGAATTGTTGTATGCATATTCAGCCATAGCAAGGGTATTAGCCCACTGGTCTTGGTGGTTGGAACAATAAGAACGAATATACTGTTCGAGCCATTGGTTTATTCTCTCTGTTTGGCCGTTTGATTGGGGGTGAAATGAGGAGGAGAATCGGAGTTCTACTTGCATAGTGTCACATAATTTTTTCCAGAAACGAGAGGTGAATTGACTACCTCTATCAGTTACAATGGAATCTGGGAGACCGTGTAATTTGACGATGTTATTCAAGAAAAGAACTGCAAGTTCTGATGAAGTTGGGAGCTTATGATATGGGAGGAAATGGGCCATCTTAGTAAGATGATCAACAACAACAAGTATGGTATTGTAACCAAGTGACAATGGAAGTTCGACGATGAAATCCATTCCTATGGTTTGCCACGGTCGGTCAGGTATCTGTAATGGTAAGAGTAATCCGAAAGGAGGTCTTTTTTCAGTCTTGGAAACTGTACATATGTGGCAAGATTGAACATATCTTTGCACAGAAGTTCTGATAGCAGGCCACCAGTACGTACGTGAAAGAAGATCATAGGTTTTGTGGATTCCAAGATGTCCTGCCATCGGTGAGTCATGATGTTCTTTTAACAAATTGTCTCGAAGGGAAGGTGGTACATAAAGACGTCCTTGGTGGTAATAGAGAGCATCTTGTCCCAGTGTGAGTTTAAGCTTAGGGATGGAAGTATCTTTCTGTTGTAGGAGTTTAAGGACTTCAGGATAAGTAGGAGATAGTGTAATGAATTGCTCAGCTGGAATGACTGTACCAGGAGTATCGGAATGATGAGGATTGGTATATTTTCTGGACAAGGCATCCGCTTTCCCGTTCTTACTCCCTGGTCTGTAGGTTATATGGAAATCAAACCTTGATAGGAATAAACTCCATCTTAGCTGTCTAGAGGATAAGGTACGGTTAGTCAGAAGGTATTCCAGATTTTTGTGGTCTGTATATATTAGTATCGGAAATTTACTGCCCTCTAGGAGATGTCTCCAGTGTTCTAATGAGACCTTGATCACTAACAACTCCTTTTCGCCTACAGGGTAGTTATATTCGGCTGGTGTCATTACTCGTGAAAAGAAGGCAACAGGGTGGAGTGAATCTTCTGGAGTTTTACGTTGAGACAGAATGGACCCTAGAGCGTAGTTGGAGGCGTCAACTTCAAGTACATAATGGGCATCAGGGTCTGGAAACTTAAGAATCGGTGCTTTAGTGAAAACATCCTTAAGGTGTTCGAAAATAGCCTGTGTTTGAGGTGTCCAGTGGAATGTAGTTTTGACACTTGTAAGAGAAGTTAAAGGCTTAGTAAGAGAGGAATAATTCTTGATGAATTTCCTATAGTAATTGGAGAAACCGAGGAATTTTTGCAGGTCCTTTTTGGAGGAAGGTATGGGCCAGTTTTTAATAGTTTGCACTTTTGAATCATCCATCTGAATTCCTGTGGGAGTGATAGTATAACCCAGGAATGTAATAACAGAGGTGTGGAAGATGCATTTTTCCAATTTGGCAAAAAGTCGGTGTTGTCTAAGGCGAGAGAGCACCCAACGGACGTGTTTTATATGTTCAATGATGTTAGTAGAGTATATCAGAATGTCGTCCAAATATACAACTACACAGATGTCAAGGAGATCACGGAATATATCGTTTATTAGATATTGGAACGTTGCCGGGGCATTACAGAGCCCGAAAGGCATCACCTTATACTCGTAGAGCCCATATCTTGTTCTGAAGGCGGTGAGCCACTCGTCTCCTTTTCGGATCCTGACGAGATTATAGGCTCCACGTAGGTCTAATTTAGTGTATATGGTGGCTTGACTGAGACGTTCGATGAGTTCGGGAATTAGAGGTAAGGGATAGCGGTTCTTGACAGTCCGTTTATTAAGTTCCCTATAATCAATTATAGGGCGTAGGGAGTTGTCCTTATTCCTGACGAAGAAAATGCCGGCCCCAGCAGGGGAAGAAGAGGGTTGTATAAACCCTTTCCTTAAATTCTCTGAAAGGTAAGTTTTGAGGTGATCTAGTTCAGGCTGTGATAGAGGGTATATGTGCCCGTAAGGAATAGAAGCTCCTGGAAGTAGTTGAATAGGACAGTCGTACGGGCGATGTGGAGGAAGGGTCTCTGCTTCCTTTTCACTGAATACATCTTGAAAATTTTGATAGTCAGAAGGAATAATTCTTCCAGTAGGATTTATAGAACAGATCAAGGAGTGATGAAAACAGGTGTTCTTGCAATAATCTGAGAGGAATTCGACTTCGAGGCGATCCCAATGTATGGTGGGTTGATGCGTCTGTAACCATTGTAGACCAAGCACCAGGGGAAACATGGGAGAATTTATCACATCAAAGGATATGAATTCAGTGTGTGCACTTGACGTGGAAACCTTGATGGGAATAGTTTGGTGTGTAATAGGACCGGAACTAATTGTATTACCATCAATAACTCTAATGGACACAGGTCTTGCTTTCAACACAGTGGGTATTTTATTTATAGTGACAAAAACAGAATCGATATAGGAAGAATGTGCCCCAGAGTCGATGATGGCTTCACTGATTTGCTGGTGTAGATCCCACTGTAAGGTAAGTGATAAAGAGCAGTAAGCAACTTGGTTAACATTAGTGGTTAAGCATGTGGTTTTTCTGAAGGACTTACGTTTCTTCTGCCTTTGTAAGATAGGACACTCTCTTACAGTATGTGCATTTGAAGCACAATACATGCAGAGGTTGTTTATGCGTCTGCGAATCCTTTCTTCTGGTTGTAAAGGGCCTCTAGTGAATCCCAAATCCATAGGTTCTGAGGTTTGAGTGACTGTAGGTTTTTGGTAAGTAGTAGAGGGTCTTGTGATAGTATCCATACCTTGTTTTTCTGATTTGCGTTCTCTCAACCTTCTATCAATCTGAATGCTTAATGTGATTAGTCCTTCCAAGGACCTAGGAAGCTCTATGCGAGCGAGTTCATCTTTAAGGGCATCATTTAGACCTAGACGGTACTGATTCCTAAGGGCAATATCGCTCCACTCAGTATCTTTACTGTATTGCTTGAACTCAGTTAAATATTCCTCCACCTGCTTTTTCCCTTGTTTAAGAGACCTCATTTTAGTCTCTGCAGTAAGCTGAGTGTTAATATCTTGATAAAGAATTGCCATTTCCTTGAAGAAGTCTTCCAGTGATGTTAAAATAGGATGATCTTGTTCAAAGAATGAGTCAGCCCACTTGCGGGGTTCACCTCGCAGAAAAGAAATGACCGTTAAAACCTTAACTCGTTCAGTTGCGTAGGTTTTAGGTTTTAGACTGAAAAGAAGATAACAAGAGTTTTTGAACTGAGAGAACATAGCCCTGTCTCCATGGAATTTGTCGGGCATAGAGACTTGGGGTTCTGGGGTAGCCTCTGGTGTGGCTGATTTATTCATTGAGTCTTTTATTATATTGTTGAGTGTCTCATTTTGAACTTGTAATTCTCTAAGGCCATGACTTAGCTGATCCACCCTCTGGGAGAGAGTGTAAACAATTTTAGGTAATTCCGCTGGATCCATTTTTAGAGGCTTCAGTATTATGTAACAAGCTGGTTGTGGTTGTGGATCTCAACTGCGGAAAATATATGATTGTATGCCTTACTTTAAGATACAATGAGGAAGTTACAATGTATCTGTCTGTATGGCAGTTGAAAGTTACTATTTGATTTAAATTCCTGATCAGTATTTCTGAATCAGGTTGCACAGCAGTTGTTAAACAAACGCACCGTGGATGGGATACACTTTTCCTGATAGTCACTGAGCACACAGGAGGAGGGTTAGGTGAGTACAGATGCAGCAGGCTGTTAGTCAATTGAAGTGTGATACACACAGATAGCTGTGCTGTTTGTGAGAGCTGACAGGCAGATGGGTGGAGCAGGTATTAAGTGCTGTGCTGTAGTGTTACTCACAAAAGTTCAGTCTGAAGTTTATCACGGTACTCCTGAAGCGTGTGAAGAGGAATATGAGAAGGTATCCTGTGAGTGTGGTCCAATGTAAGTTAAGCGTCTGTACAAAGTTATAAAGTTCACAACTTATATCGGATGAGTCTGCAGTTGCGGTTTGGAAAACACTTGATCTGCCAGAGGCAATTAAGCAGGAAAATAATGCAGCAGCGGTGTTTGTTAATCCAAATTAGGAAATGTTCAGACTTAGCATATAAGTCTCTTTCAGTTGCTCAAGTAGGCTCCGTATTAGAAAAGGTTTAAATACCTTTAGATAGACTTGAACAGAGTGAGGTAAATCCCTGCAGCAGGTCTGTGAAGCTGTATGCTAAACTGGAAACAATACTGAAGCAGGGAGGGAGGCGTGTCCAGGCTTTAAATAACCTTGCTAGGTGTGAGCACAGGTAAAATTAAAGGGACAGAAAGGAATAAGGAAATCCATGACAGAGTATTGTAATTTTCAAGAAAGTTTTCTGTTGGATTACCCAATAATTTCTTGTAACATTGTAAGTTATTCAATTGTTTAGTGGCCTCCTCAACATACATAGTAGTCGGCCATAACGCGATATCTCCCCCTTTATCACTGTTTTTTATTTGAACATCCGCCCAACTAGATAGTTCCTTAATCGCTTCTCTTTCTGATTTAGACAGATTATCTTCAATATTCTGTTTCTGTTCGTTTATAGTAAGTATATCATTACAGACTAAGTTCAGGAATGTAACTGATTGGGGTGATATATTGCTAGGGGGAATAAATTGTGATTTTGGTTTTAATACTTTACACCAATAACCTAACTGATAACTTGACTACAAGCCATTTTGACAGAAACAGAAAGAAAAAGCATATCTGTCAAGGCTTTATACCATGTGGACATTGTAAAACATGCCAATTCATGTTTAAAAAAGTAGCCATTATTGATAGATTTGATAAAAATTGGAAAATAAAAACCCACATAAACTGCCAGAGCAGTAATGTTATATACTGCTTATCGTGTTTGTGTAACATTCTTTTTGTTGGTATGACGACACGTAAATTTGGCGTCAGGATCACTGAACATTTAAGCAACATTCGTAATGCTCAAAAAGATACAGATAAGGGTAAACAGATAACCAGTGTGGCCAGGCATTTTCTAAAGTTCCATGCAAGAAAAAATACCTCTTTCAAATTTTGAGGCTTAGAACAAGTTAGATCAGGCATTAGAGGTGGTAATTGTGAGCAAATCTTATTACAAAAAAGAAACCAATTGGATTTTTAAACTCAATACTGTAATGCCTAATGGGATGAATGAGGCTAATAATGGATTAATATCACTAATGGATTAATATCACTTCAAATCATATGTTACATGGAGAGTATGATATGTATCTTCAAATGGCGTAGGTGCTATTAATACTAAAGTATCTGTTGAGTAGTATTTATCTCCAATTGGAAAGTTGGAGCGTTTACAATAATACTAAAAGATAGCCTCTGTGGAAAGAATTAAAGATATAATGTTAAGAATCTATGTAGTTAAGATTCACATATGTTGAGCAATAATCACTTATAAACAAGTGAATTAATGGGATTTCATGGTCTATTGATCACTTAACTACTATTATAATACCCACAAATAGAGGACATAAATGTATAATTTGGAAAATTAACTATAAGTTTTCCGTCAAGATATACTAACATCATGGTGAGACTTATAAATGGTCACTGGATTCTAACCACAATATAAGATCTTACTACTGTTTGATACAGAGTATACTAACTAGCACTTTCACCATTTATATGTGCTGCCCATACATAACCTATACATATACTTATATCCATAACTACACTACAGGTATTGTGTAATTAGCAGTGCTTTTTAGCACCTATTCTCTAATGCTAACATTAGAAGATGAGACATATTAGATTAATGGCCAATAATACTACACCTATATGATTCATCAATCAGATTAAAGGACCAGTCAACACAGTAGATTTGCATAATCAACAAATGCAAGATAACAAGACAATGCAATAGCACTTAGTCTGAACTTCAAATGAGTAGTAGATTTTTTTTCTGACAATTTTAAAAGTTATGTCTTTTTCCACTCCCCCTGTACCATGTGACAGCCATCAGCCAATCACAAATGCATACATGTACCATGTGACAGCCATCAGCCATTCACAAATGCATACACACTTATTCTTGCACATGCTCAGTAGAAACTGGTAATTCAAAAAGTTTAAATATAAAAAGACTGTGCACATTTAGCTAATGGAAGTAAATTGGAAAGTTGTTTAAAATGGCATGCTCTATCTGAATAGTGAAAGTTTAATTTTGATTGAGTGTCCCTCAAGCACACACCTACTCTATGACGTGCATTGTGTTATGATTGGTCAATGGGTTAACACGCCTACTCTATGACAAGCACAGTACTACTATTGGTTATCGGGAGGGCGTACTTCTCAAACTGAAATACTATTGGATAATTATCGTATAGGGCTAATGTATATCAAGGGGTAGCACCCGGGCCTCGGTTTGTCATTTTTCACATTGAAAAAGGCTGCTAGGACAGCCGAAACGCATTTGTGGTAATTTAGTGCATGTTACTTTGCACATTTTATAAAACAAAACAAATACTCAGCGCTATCTATCTATTGGTGGATTCAATGTATACAGGGAGTGCAGAATTATTAGGCAAATGAGAATTTTGACCACATCATCCTCTTTATGCATGTTGTCTTACTCCAAGCTGTATAGGCTCGAAAGCCTACTACCAATTAAGCATATTAGGTGATGTGCATCTCTGTAATGAGAAGGGGTGTGGTCTAATGACATCAACACCCTATATCAGGTGTGCATAATTATTAGGCAACTTCCTTTCCTTTGGCAAAATGGGTCAAAAGAAGGACTTGACAGGCTCAGAAAAGTCAAAAATAGTGAGATATCTTGCAGAGGGATGCAGCACTCTTAAAATTGCAAAGCTTCTGAAGCGTGATCATCGAACAATCAAGCGTTTCATTCAAAATAGTCAACAGGGTCGCAAGAAGCGTGTGGAAAAACCAAGGCGCAAAATAACTGCCCATGAACTGAGAAAAGTCAAGCGTGCAGCTGCCAAGATGCCACTTGCCACCAGTTTGGCCATATTTCAGAGCTGCAACATCACTGGAGTGCCCAAAAGCACAAGGTGTGCAATACTCAGAGACATGGCCAAGGTAAGAAAGGCTGAAAGACGACCACCACTGAACAAGACACACAAGCTGAAACATCAAGACTGGGCCAAGAAATATCTCAAGACTGATTTTTCTAAGGTTTTATGGACTGATGAAATGAGAGTGAGTCTTGATGGGCCAGATGGATGGGCCCGTGGCTGGATTGGTAAAGGGCAGAGAGCTCCAGTCCGACTCAGACGCCAGCAAGGTGGAGGTGGAGTACTGGTTTGGGCTGGTATCATCAAAGATGAGCTTGTGGGGCCTTTTCGGGTTGAGGATGGAGTCAAGCTCAACTCCCAGTCCTACTGCCAGTTTCTGGAAGACACCTTCTTCAAGCAGTGGTACAGGAAGAAGTCTGCATCCTTCAAGAAAAATATGATTTTCATGCAGGACAATGCTCCATCACACGCGTCCAAGTACTCCACAGCGTGGCTGGCAAGAAAGGGTATAAAAGAAGAAAATCTAATGACATGGCCTCCTTGTTCACCTGATCTGAACCCCATTGAGAACCTGTGGTCCATCATCAAATGTGAGATTTACAAGGAGGGAAAACAGTACACCTCTCTGAACAGTGTCTGGGAGGCTGTGGTTGCTGCTGCACGCAATGTTGATGGTGAACAGATCAAAACACTGACAGAATCCATGGATGGCAGGCTTTTGAGTGTCCTTGCAAAGAAAGGTGGCTATATTGGTCACTGATTTGTTTTTGATTTGTTTTTGAATGTCAGAAATGTATATTTGTGAATGTTGAGATGTTATATTGGTTTCACTGGTAAAAATAAATAATTGAAATGGGTATATATTTGTTTTTTGTTAAGTTGCCTAATAATTATGCACAGTAATAGTCACCTGCACACACAGATATCCCCCTAAAATAGCTATAACTAAAAACAAACTAAAAACTACTTCCAAAACTATTCAGCTTTGATATTAATGAGTTTTTTGGGTTCATTGAGAACATGGTTGTTGTTCAATAATAAAATTAATCCTCAAAAATACAACTTGCCTAATAATTCTGCACTCCCTGTATGTATGATATAATATAAGTGCATATATAACACCTATACAATTTTAAAT